>NW_025746401.1:0-118047 GCF_021184085.1 Oncorhynchus gorbuscha
GAGATGAGTTGCTTTCATGAATACCTTATTTTGGAAACAGAGGTCTCTGACACATGTGAGAAGTACTGTATTTGTAACAGAGAATTTTCATGAATGCATGATGTTGGAATTTCGTATTCGTGCGATGAATATATGTAAAACTCGGGTTACTCCTTGCTGATAATACTAGCAGCAGTTTCTGTAGTGTAGTGGTTATCACGTTCGCTTAACACGCGAAAGGTCCCTGGTTCGAAACCAGGCGGAAACAGTCCTTTTTGACACATGCAGTAAGTAACGTATTTATAAAAGAGATGAGTTGCTTTCATGAATACCTTATTTTGGAAACAGAGGTCTCTGACACATGTGAGAAGTACTGTATTTGTAACAGAGAATTTTCATGAATGCATGATGTTGGAATTTCGTATTCGTGCGATGAATATATGTAAAACTCGGGTTACTCCTTGCTGATAATAGTAGCAGCAGTTTCTGTAGTGTAGTGGTTATCACGTTTGCTTTACACGCGAAAGGTCCCTGGTTTGAAACCGCGCGGAAACATAGCGTAGTGGTTATCCTTTTTGACACATGCAGTAAGTAACGTTTTTATAAAAGAGATGAGTTGCTTTCATGAATACCTTATTTTGGAAACAGAGGTCTCTGACACATGTGAGAAGTACTGTATTTGTAACAGAGAATTTTCATGAATGCATGATGTTGGAATTTCGTATTCGTGCGATGAATATATGTAAAACTCGGGTTACTCCTTGCTGATAATAGTAGCAGCAGTTTCTGTAGTGTAGTGGTTATCACGTTTGCTTTACACGCGAAAGGTCCCTGGTTCGAAACCAGGCGGAAACAGTCCTTTTTGACACATGCAGTAAGTAACGTATTTATAAAAGAGATGAGTTGCTTTCATGAATACCTTATTTTGGAAACAGAGGTCTCTGACACATGTGAGAAGTACTGTATTTGTAACAGAGAATTTTCATGAATGCATGATGTTGGAATTTCGTATTCGTGCGATGAATATATGTAAAACTCGGGTTACTCCTTGCTGATAATACTAGCAGCAGTTTCTGTAGTGTAGTGGTTATCACGTTCGCTTTACACGCGAAAGGTCCCTGGTTCGAAACCAGGCGGAAACAGTCCTTTTGACACATGCAGTAAGTAACGTATTTATAAAAGAGATGAGTTGCTTTCATGAATACCTTATTTTGGAAACAGAGGTCTCTGACACATGTGAGAAGTACTGTATTTGTAACAGAGAATTTTCATGAATGCATGATGTTGGAATTTCGTATTCGTGCGATGAATATATGTAAAACTCGGGTTACTCCTTGCTGATAATACTAGCAGCAGTTTCTGTAGTGTAGTGGTTATCACGTTTGCTTTACACGCGAAAGGTCCCTGGTTCGAAACCGGGCGGAAACATAGTCCTTTTGACACATGCAGTAAGTAACGTTTTTATAAAAGAGATGAGTTGCTTTCATGAATACCTTATTTTGGAAACAGAGGTCTCTGACACATGTGAGAAGTACTGTATTTGTAACAGAGAATTTTCATAAATGCATTATGTTGGAATTTCGAATTCGTGCGATGAATATCTGTACAATTTGGTTTACTACACAGTAGTAATTCCAGCAGCAGTTTCTCTAGTTTAGTAGTTATCAAGTTTGCTTTACACTCGAATGGTCCCCGGTTCGAAGCGGGCGGAAACAGTTCTCTATGACAAATCCAGTAAGTACTGTATTTGTAACAGAGAATAGTTGTTCTAATAAATGCCTTATTTTGGAAATTCGAATACATGCAATGAATATCTGTAAAACTCGGGTTACTCCTTGCTGATAATAGTAGCAGCAGTTTCTGTAGTGTAGTGGTTATCACGTTTGCTTTACACGCGAAAGGTCCCTGGTTCGAAACCGGGCGGAAACATAGTGTAGTGGTTATCCTTTTTGACACATGCAGTAAGTAACGTTTTTATAAAAGAGATGAGTTGCTTTCATGAATACCTTATTTTGGAAACAGAGGTCTCTGACACATGTGAGAAGTACTGTATTTGTAACAGAGAATTTTCATGAATGCATGATGTTGGAATTTCGTATTCGTGCGATGAATATATGTAAAACTCGGGTTACTCCTTGCTGATAATACTAGCAGCAGTTTCTGTAGTGTAGTGGTTATCACGTTCGCTTAACACACGAAAGGTCCCTGGTTCGAAACCGGGCGGAAACATAGTTATCCTTTGACACATGCAGTAAGTAACGTTTTTATAAAAGAGATGAGTTGCTTTCATGAATACCTTATTTTGGAAACAGAGGTCTCTGACACATGTGAGAAGTACTGTATTTGTAACAGAGAATTTTCATGAATGCATGATGTTGGAATTTCGTATTCGTGCGATGAATATATGTAAAACTCGGGTTACTCCTTGCTGATAATACTAGCAGCAGTTTCTGTAGTGTAGTGGTTATCACGTTTGCTTTACACGCGAAAGGTCCCTGGTTCGAAACCAGGCGGAAACAGTCATTCCTTGACACATGCAGTAAGTAACGTATTTATAAAAGAGATGAGTTGCTTTCATGAATACCTTATTTTGGAAACAGAGGTCTCTGACACATGTGAGAAGTACTGTATTTGTAACAGAGAATTTTCATAAATGCATTATGTTGGAATTTCGAATTCGTGCGATTAATATCTGTACAATTTGGTTTACTCCACAGTAGTAATTCCAGCAGCAGTTTCTCTAGTTTAGTAGTTATCAAGTTTGCTTTACACTCGAATGGTCCCCGGTTCGAAGCGGGCGGAAACAGTTCTCTATGACAAATCCAGTAAGTACCGTATTTGTAACAGAGAATAGTTGTTCTAATAAATGCCTTATTTTGGAAATTCAAATACATGCAATGAATATCTGTAAAACTCGGGTTACTCCTTGCTTATAATAGTAGCAGCAGTTTCTGTAGTGTAGTGGTTATCACGTTCGCTTTACACGCGAAAGGTCCCTGGTTCGAAACCTGGCGGAAACAGTCCTCTTTGACACATGCAGTAAGTACCGTATTTCTAAAAGAGATGAGTGGCTTTCATTAATACCTTACTTTGGAAATTCAAATACATGCACTTACTATAAGAAATTTTGTTTTACTTCTTGCAGGTATCTCAAGCAGAAGTTTCTGTAGTGTAGCTGTTATCACGTGTGCTTAACATGCAAAAGGTCCCTGGTTTGAACCTCTGTGGAAACAGCACTTGTTGATACATTCAATAAATACCATTGTTGAAAATGAAAATTAAATTTTTCAATAATGCCTTCTTTTGGGAATCAAAAGATTCCATAGCGTAGTGGTTATCAAGTTCACTTAAGACGTTTTTAAAAAGTATGAGTTTTTCATGATGGAAACAGAGGTCTCTGACACATGTGAGAAGTACTGTATTTGTAACAGAGAATTTTCATGAATGCATGATGTTGGAATTTCGTATTCGTGCGATGAATATATGTAAAACTCGGGTTACTCCTTGCTGATAATACTAGCAGCAGTTTCTGTAGTGTAGTGGTTATCACGTTCGCTTTACACGCGAAAGGTCCCTGGTTCGAAACCAGGCGGAAACAGTCCTTTTTGACACATGCAGTAAGTAACGTTTTTATAAAAGAGATGAGTTGCTTTCATGAATACCTTATTTTGGAAACAGAGGTCTCTGACACATGTGAGAAGTACTGTATTTGTAACAGAGAATTTTCATAAATGCATTATGTTGGAATTTCGAATTCGTGCGATGAATATCTGTACAATTTGGTTTACTACACAGTAGTAATTCCAGCAGCAGTTTCTCTAGTTTAGTAGTTATCAAGTTTGCTTTACACTCGAATGGTCCCCGGTTCGAAGCGGGCGGAAACAGTTCTCTATGACAAATCCAGTAAGTACTGTATTTGTAACAGAGAATAGTTGTTCTAATAAATGCCTTATTTTGGAAATTCGAATACATGCAATGAATATCTGTAAAACTCGGGTTACTCCTTGCTGATAATAGTAGCAGCAGTTTCTGTAGTGTAGTGGTTATCACGTTTGCTTTACACGCGAAAGGTCCCTGGTTCGAAACCTGGCGGAAACATAGCGTAGTTGTTATCCTTTTTGACACATGCAGTAAGTAACGTTTTTATAAAAGAGATGAGTTGCTTTCATGAATACCTTATTTTGGAAACAGAGGTCTCTGACACATGTGAGAAGTACTGTATTTGTAACAGAGAATTTTCATGAATGCATGATGTTGGAATTTCGTATTCGTGCGATGAATATATGTAAAACTCGGGTTACTCCTTGCTGATAATACTAGCAGCAGTTTCTGTAGTGTAGTGGTTATCACGTTTGCTTTACACGCGAAAGGTCCCTGGTTCGAAACCGGGCGGAAACATAGTGTAGTGGTTATCCTTTTTGACACATGCAGTAAGTAACGTTTTTATAAAAGAGATGAGTTGCTTTCATGAATACCTTATTTTGGAAACAGAGGTCTCTGACACATGTGAGAAGTACTGTATTTGTAACAGAGAATTTTCATGAATGCATGATGTTGGAATTTCGTATTCGTGCGATGAATATATGTAAAACTCGGGTTACTCCTTGCTGATAATACTAGCAGCAGTTTCTGTAGTGTAGTGGTTATCACGTTTGCTTTACACGCAAAGGTCCCTGGTTCGAAACCAGGCGGAAACAGTCATTTTGACACATGCAGTAAGTAACGTTTTATAAAAGAGATGAGTTGCTTTCATGAATACCTTATTTTGGAAACAGAGGTCTCTGACACATGTGAGAAGTACTGTATTTGTAACAGAGAATTTTCATAAATGCATTATGTTGGAATTTCGAATTTGTGCGATTAATATCTGTACAATTTGGTTTACTCCACAGTAGTAATTCCAGCAGCAGTTTCTCTAGTTTAGTAGTTATCAAGTTTGCTTTACACTCGAATGGTCCCCGGTTCGAAGCGGGCATTCACCTTATGACATCCACTAAGTAACGAACAGTTCTCTATGACAAATCCAGTAAGTACCGTATTTGTAACAGAGAATTTGTTCTAATAAATGCCTTATTTTGGAAATTCGAATACATGCAATGAATATCTGTAAAACTCGGGTTACTCCTTGCTTATAATAGTAGCAGCAGTTTCTGTAGTGTAGTGGTTATCACGTTCGCTTTACACGCGAAAGGTCCCTGGTTCGAAACCTGGCGGAAACAGTCCTTTTTGACACATGCAGTAAGTAACGTATTTATAAAAGAGATGAGTTGCTTTCATGAATACCTTATTTTGGAAACAGAGGTCTCTGACACATGTGAGAAGTACTGTATTTGTAACAGAGAATTTTCATGAATGCATGATGTTGGAATTTCGAATTCGTGCGATGAATATCTGTACAATTTGGTTTACTACACAGTAGTAATTCCAGCAGCAGTTTCTCTAGTTTAGTAGTTATCAAGTTTGCTTTACACTCGAATGGTCCCCGGTTCGAAGCGGGCGGAAACAGTTCTCTATGACAAATCCAGTAAGTACTGTATTTGTAACAGAGAATAGTTGTTCTAATAAATGCCTTATTTTGGAAATTCGAATACATGCAATGAATATCTGTAAAACTCGGGTTACTCCTTGCTGATAATAGTAGCAGCAGTTTCTGTAGTGTAGTGGTTATCACGTTCGCTTTACACGCGAAAGGTCCCTGGTTCGAAACCTGGCGGAAACATAGCGTAGTTGTTATCCTTTTTGACACATGCAGTAAGTAACGTTTTTATAAAAGAGATGAGTTGCTTTCATGAATACCTTATTTTGGAAACAGAGGTCTCTGACACATGTGAGAAGTACTGTATTTGTAACAGAGAATTTTCATGAATGCATGATGTTGGAATTTCGTATTCGTGCGATGAATATATGTAAAACTCGGGTTACTCCTTGCTGATAATACTAGCAGCAGTTTCTGTAGTGTAGTGGTTATCACGTTTGCTTTACACGCGAAAGGTCCCTGGTTCGAAACCAGGCGGAAACAGTCCTTTTGACACATGCAGTAAGTAACGTATTTATAAAAGAGATGAGTTGCTTTCATGAATACCTTATTTTGGAAACAGAGGTCTCTGACACATGTGAGAAGTACTGTATTTGTAACAGAGAATTTTCATAAATGCATTATGTTGGAATTTCGAATTTGTGCGATTAATATCTGTACAATTTGGTTTACTCCACAGTAGTAATTCCAGCAGCAGTTTCTCTAGTTTAGTAGTTATCAAGTTTGCTTTACACTCGAATGGTCCCCGGTTCGAAGCGGGCGGAAACAGTTCTCTATGACAAATCCAGTAAGTACTGTATTTGTAACAGAGAATTTTCAATAAATGCATGATGTTGGAATTTCGAATTCATGCAATGAATATATGTAAAACTCGGGTTACTCCTTGCTGATAATAGTAGCAGCAGTTTCTGTAGTGTAGTGGTTATCACGTTTGCTTTACACGCGAAAGGTCCCTGGTTCGAAACCGGGCGGAAACATAGTGTAGTTGTTATCCTTTTTGACACATGCAGTAAGTAACGTTTTTATAAAAGAGATGAGTTGCTTTCATGAATACCTTATTTTGGAAACAGAGGTCTCTGACACATGTGAGAAGTACTGTATTTGTAACAGAGAATTTTCATGAATGCATGATGTTGGAATTTCGTATTCGTGCGATGAATATATGTAAAACTCGGGTTACTCCTTGCTGATAATACTAGCAGCAGTTTCTGTAGTGTAGTGGTTATCACGTTTGCTTTACACGCGAAAGGTCCCTGGTTCGAAACCGGGCGGAAACATAGTGTAGTGGTTATCCTTTTTGACACATGCAGTAAGTAACGTTTTTATAAAAGAGATGAGTTGCTTTCATGAATACCTTATTTTGGAAACAGAGGTCTCTGACACATGTGAGAAGTACTGTATTTGTAACAGAGAATTTTCATGAATGCATGATGTTGGAATTTCGTATTCGTGCGATGAATATATGTAAAACTCGGGTTACTCCTTGCTGATAATACTAGCAGCAGTTTCTGTAGTGTAAGTGGTTATCACGTTTGCTTTACACGCGAAAGGTCCCTGGTTCGAAACCAGGCGGAAACAGTCCTTTTTGACACATGCAGTAAGTAACGTTTTTATAAAAGAGATGAGTTGCTTTCATGAATACCTTATTTTGGAAACAGAGGTCTCTGACACATGTGAGAAGTACTGTATTTGTAACAGAGAATTTTCATGAATGCATGATGTTGGAATTTCGTATTCGTGCGATGAATATATGTAAAACTCGGGTTACTCCTTGCTGATAATAGTAGCAGCAGTTTCTGTAGTGTAGTGGTTATCACGTTTGCTTTACACGCGAAAGGTCCCTGGTTCGAAACCGGGCGGAAACATAGTGTAGTGGTTATCCTTTTGACACATGCAGTAAGTAACGTTTTTATAAAAGAGATGAGTTGCTTTCATGAATACCTTATTTTGGAAACAGAGGTCTCTGACACATGTGAGAAGTACTGTATTTGTAACAGAGAATTTTCATGAATGCATGATGTTGGAATTTCGTATTCGTGCGATGAATATATGTAAAACTCGGGTTACTCCTTGCTGATAATACTAGCAGCAGTTTCTGTAGTGTAGTGGTTATCACGTTTGCTTTACACGCGAAAGGTCCCTGGTTCGAAACCAGGCGGAAACATAGTGTAGTGTTATCCTTTTGACACATGCAGTAAGTAACGTTTTTATAAAAGAGATGAGTTGCTTTCATGAATACCTTATTTTGGAAACAGAGGTCTCTGACACATGTGAGAAGTACTGTATTTGTAACAGAGAATTTTCATGAATGCATGATGTTGGAATTTCGTATTCGTGCGATGAATATATGTAAAACTCGGGTTACTCCTTGCTGATAATACTAGCAGCAGTTTCTGTAGTGTAGTGGTTATCACGTTTGCTTTACACGCGAAAGGTCCCTGGTTCGAAACCAGGAGGAAACAGTCATTTTGACACATGACAGCAGTAAGTAACGTATTTATAAAAGAGATGAGTTGCTTTCATGAATACCTTATTTTGGAAACAGAGGTCTCTGACACATGTGAGAAGTACTGTATTTGTAACAGAGAATTTTCATAAATGCATTATGTTGGAATTTCGAATTCGTGCGATGAATATCTGTACAATTTGGTTTACTCCACAGTAGTAATTCCAGCAGCAGTTTCTCTAGTTTAGTAGTTATCAAGTTTGCTTTACACTCGAATGGTCCCCGGTTCGAAGCGGGCGGAAACAGTTCTCTATGACAAATCCAGTAAGTACCGTATTTGTAACAGAGAATTTTCATGAATACATGATTTGGAATTTCGTATTCATGCAATGAATATATGTAAAACTCGGGTTACTCCTTGCTGATAATAGTAGCAGCAGTTTCTGTAGTGTAGTGGTTATCACGTTTGCTTTACACGCGAAAGGTCCCTGGTTCGAAACCGGGCGGAAACATAGTGTAGTGGTTATCCTTTTTGACACATGCAGTAAGTAACGTTTTTATAAAAGAGATGAGTTGCTTTCATGAATACCTTATTTTGGAAACAGAGGTCTCTGACACATGTGAGAAGTACTGTATTTGTAACAGAGAATTTTCATGAATGCATGATGTTGGAATTTCGTATTCGTGCGATGAATATATGTAAAACTCGGGTTACTCCTTGCTGATAATACTAGCAGCAGTTTCTGTAGTGTAGTGGTTATCACGTTTGCTTTACACGCGAAAGGTCCCTGGTTCGAAACCGGGCGAAACATAGTGTATTTGTTATCCTTTTGACACATGCAGTAAGTAACGTTTTTATAAAAGAGATGAGTTGCTTTCATGAATACCTTATTTTGGAAACAGAGGTCTCTGACACATGTGAGAAGTACTGTATTTGTAACAGAGAATTTTCATGAATGCATGATGTTGGAATTTCGTATTCGTGCGATGAATATATGTAAAACTCGGGTTACTCCTTGCTGATAATACTAGCAGCAGTTTCTGTAGTGTAGTGGTTATCACGTTTGCTTTACACGCGAAAGGTCCCTGGTTCGAAACCGGCGGAAACATAGTGTAGTTGTTATCCTTTTGACACATGCAGTAAGTAACGTTTTTATAAAAGAGATGAGTTGCTTTCATGAATACCTTATTTTGGAAACAGAGGTCTCTGACACATGTGAGAAGTACTGTATTTGTAACAGAGAATTTTCATGAATGCATGATGTTGGAATTTCGTATTCGTGCGATGAATATATGTAAAACTCGGGTTACTCCTTGCTGATAATACTAGCAGCAGTTTCTGTAGTGTAGTGGTTATCACGTTTGCTTTACACGCAAAAGGTCCCTGGATCGAAACCAGGAGGAAACAGTCATTCTTGACACATGCAGTAAGTAACGTATTTATAAAAGAGATGAGTTGCTTTCATGAATACCTTATTTTGGAAACAGAGGTCTCTGACACATGTGAGAAGTACTGTATTTGTAACAGAGAATTTTCATAAATGCATTATGTTGGAATTTCGAATTTGTGCGATTAATATCTGTACAATTTGGTTTACTCCACAGTAGTAATTCCAGCAGCAGTTTCTCTAGTTTAGTAGTTATCAAGTTTGCTTTACACTCGAATGGTCCCCGGTTCGAAGCGGGCGGAAACAGTTCTCTATGACAAATCCAGTAAGTACCGTATTTGTAACAGAGAATTTTCATGAATACATGATGTTGGAATTTCGTATTCGTGCGATGAATATATGTAAAACTCGGGTTACTCCTTGCTGATAATAGTAGCAGCAGTTTCTGTAGTGTAGTGGTTATCACGTTTGCTTTACACGCGAAAGGTCCCTGGTTCGAAACCTGGCGGAAACATAGTGTAGTGGTTATCCTTTTTGACACATGCAGTAAGTAACGTTTTTATAAAAGAGATGAGTTGCTTTCATGAATACCTTATTTTGGAAACAGAGGTCTCTGACACATGTGAGAAGTACTGTATTTGTAACAGAGAATTTTCATGAATGCATGATGTTGGAATTTCGTATTCGTGCGATGAATATATGTAAAACTCGGGTTACTCCTTGCTGATAATACTAGCAGCAGTTTCTGTAGTGTAGTGGTTATCACGTTCGCTTTACACGCAAAAGGTCCCTGGATCGAAACCAGGAGGAAACAGTCATTCTTGACACATGCAGTAAGTAACGTATTTATAAAAGAGATGAGTTGCTTTCATGAATACCTTATTTTGGAAACAGAGGTCTCTGACACATGTGAGAAGTACTGTATTTGTAACAGAGAATTTTCATAAATGCATTATGTTGGAATTTCGAATTTGTGCGATTAATATCTGTACAATTTGGTTTACTCCACAGTAGTAATTCCAGCAGCAGTTTCTCTAGTTTAGTAGTTATCAAGTTTGCTTTACACTCGAATGGTCCCCGGTTCGAAGCGGGCGGAAACAAATCCAGTTTCTCTATGACAAATCCAGTAAGTACCGTATTTGTAACAGAGAATAGTTGTTCTAATAAAATGCCTTATTTTGGAAATTCGAATACATGCAATGAATATCTGTAAAACTCGGGTTACTCCTTGCTTATAATAGTAGCAGCAGTTTCTGTAGTGTAGTGGTTATCACGTTCGCTTTACACGCGAAAGGTCCCTGGTTCGAAACCTGGCGGAAACAGTCCTCTTTGACACATGCAGTAAGTAACGTTTTCATAAAAGAGATGAGTTGCTTTCATGAATACCTTATTTTGGAAACAGAGGTCTCTGACACATGTGAGAAGTACTGTATTTGTAACAGAGAATTTTCATGAATGCATGATGTTGGAATTTCGTATTCGTGCGATGAATATATGTAAAACTCGGGTTACTCCTTGCTGATAATAGTAGCAGCAGTTTCTGTAGTGTAGTGGTTATCACGTTCGCTTTACACGCGAAAGGTCCCTGGTTCGAAACCTGGCGGAAACATAGCGTAGTTGTTATCCTTTTTGACACATGCAGTAAGTAACGTTTTTATAAAAGAGATGAGTTGCTTTCATGAATACCTTATTTTGAAACAGAGGTCTCTGACACATGTGAGAAGTACTGTATTTGTAACAGAGAATTTTCATGAATGCATGATGTTGGAATTTCGTATTCGTGCGATGAATATATGTAAAACTCGGGTTACTCCTTGCTGATAATACTAGCAGCAGTTTCTGTAGTGTAGTGGTTATCACGTTTGCTTTACACGCGAAAGGTCCCTGGTTCGAAACCAGGCGGAAACAGTCCTTTTTGACACATGCAGTAAGTAACGTATTTATAAAAGAGATGAGTTGCTTTCATGAATACCTTATTTTGGAAACAGAGGTCTCTGACACATGTGAGAAGTACTGTATTTGTAACAGAGAATTTTCATAAATGCATTATGTTGGAATTTCGAATTTGTGCGATTAATATCTGTACAATTTGGTTTACTCCACAGTAGTAATTCCAGCAGCAGTTTCTCTAGTTTAGTAGTTATCAAGTTTGCTTTACACTCGAATGGTCCCCGGTTCGAAGCGAAACAGTTCTCTATGACAAATCCAGTAAGTACCGTATTTGTAACAGAGAATTTTCATGAATACATGATGTTGGAATTTCGTATTCGTGCGATGAATATATGTAAAACTCGGGTTACTCCTTGCTGATAATAGTAGCAGCAGTTTCTGTAGTGTAGTGGTTATCACGTTTGCTTTACACGCGAAAGGTCCCTGGTTCGAAACCGTGTGGAAGCATAGTGTAGTGGTTATCCTTTTTGACACATGCAGTAAGTAACGTTTTTATAAAAGAGATGAGTTGCTTTCATGAATACCTTATTTTGGAAACAGAGGTCTCTGACACATGTGAGAAGTACTGTATTTGTAACAGAGAATTTTCATGAATGCATGATGTTGGAATTTCGTATTCGTGCGATGAATATATGTAAAACTCGGGTTACTCCTTGCTGATAATACTAGCAGCAGTTTCTGTAGTGTAGTGGTTATCACGTTTGCTTTACACGCGAAAGGTCCCTGGTCGAAACCGGGGGAAACAGTCCTTCTTGACACATGCAGTAAGTAACGTTTTTATAAAAGAGATGAGTTGCTTTCATGAATACCTTATTTTGGAAACAGAGGTCTCTGACACATGTGAGAAGTACTGTATTTGTAACAGAGAATTTTCATAAATGCATTATGTTGGAATTTCGAATTTGTGCGATTAATATCTGTACAATTTGGTTTACTGAGTAGTAATTCCAGCAGCAGTTTCTCTAGTTTAGTAGTTATCAAACAGAATGGTCCCCGGTCTGACAAACAGTTCTCTATGACAAATCCAGTAAGTACCGTATTTGTAACAGAGAATTTTCATGAATACATGATGTTGGAATTTCGTATTCGTGCGATGAATATATGTAAAACTCGGGTTACTCCTTGCTGATAATAGTAGCAGCAGTTTCTGTAGTGTAGTGGTTATCACGTTTGCTTTACACGCGAAAGGTCCCTGGTTCGAAACCGGGCGGAACATATCAATGAGTCCGTAGTGGTTATCCTTTTTGACACATGCAGTAAGTAACGTTTTTATAAAAGAGATGAGTTGCTTTCATGAATACCTTATTTTGGAAACAGAGGTCTCTGACACATGTGAGAAGTACTGTATTTGTAACAGAGAATTTTCATAAATGCATGATGTTGGAATTTCGTTTGTGCGATTAATATCTGTACAATTTGGTTTACTCCACAGTGAATTCCAGCAGCAGTTTCTCTAGTTTAGTAAAAGTTTGCTTTACACTCGAATGGTCCCCGGTTCGACTCTCTTGACAAATGATAATACCGTAGCAGCAGTTTCTGTAGTGTATGTTGGAATTTCGTGGTTATGAATATATGTAAAACTCGGGTTACTCCTTGCTGATAATAGTAGCAGCAGTTTCTGTAGTGTAGTGGTTATCACGTTTGCTTTACACGCGAAAGGTCCCTGGTTCGAAACCGTGCGGAAACATAGTGTAGTGGTTATCCTTTTTGACACATGCAGTAAGTAACGTTTTTATAAAAGAGATGAGTTGCTTTCATGAATACCTTATTTTGGAAACAGAGGTCTCTGACACATGTGAGAAGTACTGTATTTGTAACAGAGAATTTTCATGAATGCATGATGTTGGAATTTCGTATTCGTGCGATGAATATATGTAAAACTCGGGTTACTCCTTGCTGATAATACTAGCAGCAGTTTCTGTAGTGTAGTGGTTATCACGTTCGCTTTACACGCAAAAGGTCCCTGGATCGAAACCAGGAGGAAACAGTCATTCTTGACACATGCAGTAAGTAACGTATTTATAAAAGAGATGAGTTGCTTTCATGAATACCTTATTTTGGAAACAGAGGTCTCTGACACATGTGAGAAGTACTGTATTTGTAACAGAGAATTTTCATAAATGCATTATGTTGGAATTTCGAATTTGTGCGATTAATATCTGTACAATTTGGTTTACTCCACAGTAGTAATTCCAGCAGCAGTTTCTCTAGTTTAGTAGTTATCAAGTTTGCTTTACACTCGAATGGTCCCCGGTTCGAAGCGGGCGGAAACAGTTCTCTATGACAAATCCAGTAAGTACCGTATTTGTAACAGAGAATAGTTGTTCTAATAAATGCCTTATTTTGGAAATTCGAATACATGCAATGAATATCTGTAAAACTCGGGTTACTCCTTGCTTATAATAGTAGCAGCAGTTTCTGTAGTGTAGTGGTTATCACGTTCGCTTTACACGCGAAAGGTCCCTGGTTCGAAACCTGGCGGAAACAGTCCTCTTTGACACATGCAGTAAGTACCGTATTTCTAAAAGAGATGAGTTGCTTTCATGAATACCTTATTTTGGAAACAGAGGTCTCTGACACATGTGAGAAGTACTGTATTTGTAACAGAGAATTTTCATGAATGCATGATGTTGGAATTTCGTATTCGTGCGATGAATATATGTAAAACTCGGGTTACTCCTTGCTGATAATAGTAGCAGCAGTTTCTGTAGTGTAGTGGTTATCACGTTCGCTTTACACGCGAAAGGTCCCTGGTTCGAAACCTGGCGGAAACATAGCGTAGTTGTTATCCTTTTTGACACATGCAGTAAGTAACGTTTTTATAAAAGAGATGAGTTGCTTTCATGAATACCTTATTTTGGAAACAGAGGTCTCTGACACATGTGAGAAGTACTGTATTTGTAACAGAGAATTTTCATGAATGCATGATGTTGGAATTTCGTATTCGTGCGATGAATATATGTAAAACTCGGGTTACTCCTTGCTGATAATACTAGCAGCAGTTTCTGTAGTGTAGTGGTTATCACGTTTGCTTTACACGCGAAAGGTCCCTGGTTCGAAACCAGGAGGAAACAGTCCTTTTTGACACATGCAGTAAGTAACGTATTTATAAAAGAGATGAGTTGCTTTCATGAATACCTTATTTTGGAAACAGAGGTCTCTGACACATGTGAGAAGTACTGTATTTGTAACAGAGAATTTTCATAAATGCATTATGTTGGAATTTCGAATTTGTGCGATTAATATCTGTACAATTTGGTTTACTCCACAGTAGTAATTCCAGCAGCAGTTTCTCTAGTTTAGTAGTTATCAAGTTTGCTTTACACTCGAATGGTCCCCGGTTCGAAGCGGGCGGAAACAGTTCTCTATGACAAATCCAGTAAGTACCGTATTTGTAACAGAGAATTTTTCTGAATAAATGATGTTGGAATTTCGTATTCATGCAATGAATATATGTAAAACTCGGGTTACTCCTTGCTGATAATAGTAGCAGCAGTTTCTGTAGTGTAGTGGTTATCACGTTTGCTTTACACGCGAAAGGTCCCTGGTTCGAAACCGGGCGGAAACATAGTGTAGTGGTTATCCTTTTTGACACATGCAGTAAGTAACGTTTTTATAAAAGAGATGAGTTGCTTTCATGAATACCTTATTTTGGAAACAGAGGTCTCTGACACATGTGAGAAGTACTGTATTTGTAACAGAGAATTTTCATGAATGCATGATGTTGGAATTTCGTATTCGTGCGATGAATATATGTAAAACTCGGGTTACTCCTTGCTGATAATACTAGCAGCAGTTTCTGTAGTGTAGTGGTTATCACGTTTGCTTTACACGCAAAAGGTCCCTGGATCGAAACCAGGAGGAAACAGTCATTCTTGACACATGCAGTAAGTAACGTATTTATAAAAGAGATGAGTTGCTTTCATGAATACCTTATTTTGGAAACAGAGGTCTCTGACACATGTGAGAAGTACTGTATTTGTAACAGAGAATTTTCATAAATGCATTATGTTGGAATTTCGAATTTGTGCGATTAATATCTGTACAATTTGGTTTACTCCACAGTAGTAATTCCAGCAGCAGTTTCTCTAGTTTAGTAGTTATCAAGTTTGCTTTACACTTAATGGTCCCCGGTTCGAAAAACAGTTCTCTATGACAAATGTGAGTAAGTACTGTATTTGTAACAGAGAATAGTTGTTCTAATAAATGCCTTATTTTGGAAATTCGAATACATGCAATGAATATCTGTAAAACTCGGGTTACTCCTTGCTGATAATAGTAGCAGCAGTTTCTGTAGTGTAGTGGTTATCATGTTCGCTTTACACGTGAAAGGGCCCTGGTTCGAAACCTGGCGGAAACATAGCGTAGTCCTTTTGACACATGCAGTAAGTAACGTTTTTATAAAAGAGATGAGTTGCTTTCATGAATACCTTATTTTGGAAACAGAGGTCTCTGACACATGTGAGAAGTACTGTATTTGTAACAGAGAATTTTCATAAATGCATTATGTTGGAATTTCGAATTTGTGCGATTAATATCTGTACAATTTGGTTTACTCCACAGTAGTAATTCCAGCAGCAGTTTCTCTAGTTTAGTAGTTATCAAGTTTGCTTTACACTCGAATGGTCCCCGGTTCGAAGCGGGCGGAAACAGTTCTCTATGACAAATCCAGTAAGTACCGTATTTGTAACAGAGAATTTTCATGAATACATGATGTTGGAATTTCGTATTCGTGCGATGAATATATGTAAAACTCGGGTTACTCCTTGCTGATAATAGTAGCAGCAGTTTCTGTAGTGTAGTGGTTATCACGTTTGCTTTACACGCGAAAGGTCCCTGGTTCGAAACCGGGCGGAAACATAGTGTAGTTGTTATCCTTTTGACACATGCAGTAAGTAACGTTTTTATAAAAGAGATGAGTTGCTTTCATGAATACCTTATTTTGGAAACAGAGGTCTCTGACACATGTGAGAAGTACTGTATTTGTAACAGAGAATTTTCATGAATGCATGATGTTGGAATTTCGTATTCGTGCGATGAATATATGTAAAACTCGGGTTACTCCTTGCTGATAATACTAGCAGCAGTTTCTGTAGTGTAGTGGTTATCACGTTCGCTTTACACGCGAAAGGTCCCTGGTTCGAAACCGGGCGGAAACATATGTATTTGTTATCCTTTTTGACACATGCAGTAAGTAACGTTTTTATAAAAGAGATGAGTTGCTTTCATGAATACCTTATTTTGGAAACAGAGGTCTCTGACACATGTGAGAAGTACTGTATTTGTAACAGAGAATTTTCATGAATGCATGATGTTGGAATTTCGTATTCGTGCGATGAATATATGTAAAACTCGGGTTACTCCTTGCTGATAATACTAGCAGCAGTTTCTGTAGTGTAGTGGTTATCACGTTTGCTTTACACGCGAAAGGTCCCTGGTTCGAAACCGGGCGGAAACATAGTGTAGTGGTTATCCTTTTTGACACATGCAGTAAGTAACGTTTTTATAAAAGAGATGAGTTGCTTTCATGAATACCTTATTTTGGAAACAGAGGTCTCTGACACATGTGAGAAGTACTGTATTTGTAACAGAGAATTTTCATGAATGCATGATGTTGGAATTTCGTATTCGTGCGATGAATATATGTAAAACTCGGGTTACTCCTTGCTGATAATACTAGCAGCAGTTTCTGTAGTGTAGTGGTTATCACGTTTGCTTTACACGCGAAAAAGGTCCCTGGTTCGAAACCAGGAGGAAACAGTCCTTTTGACACATGCAGTAAGTAACGTATTTATAAAAGAGATGAGTTGCTTTCATGAATACCTTATTTTGGAAACAGAGGTCTCTGACACATGTGAGAAGTACTGTATTTGTAACAGAGAATTTTCATAAATGCATTATGTTGGAATTTCGAATTTGTGCGATTAATATCTGTACAATTTGGTTTACTCCACAGTAGTAATTCCAGCAGCAGTTTCTCTAGTTTAGTAGTTATCAAGTTTGCTTTACACTTGAATGGTCCCCGGTTCGAAGCGGGCGGAAACAGTTCTCTATGACAAATCCAGTAAGTACTGTATTTGTAACAGAGAATAGTTGTTCTAATAAATGCCTTATTTTGGAAATTCGAATACATGCAATGAATATCTGTAAAACTCGGGTTACTCCTTGCTGATAATAGTAGCAGCAGTTTCTGTAGTGTAGTGGTTATCACGTTTGCTTTACACGCGAAAGGTCCCTGGTTCGAAACCTGGCGGAAACATAGTAGTTGTTATCCTTTTGACACATGCAGTAAGTAACGTTTTTATAAAAGAGATGAGTTGCTTTCATGAATACCTTATTTTGGAAACAGAGGTCTCTGACACATGTGAGAAGTACTGTATTTGTAACAGAGAATTTTCATAAATGCATTATGTTGGAATTTCGAATTTGTGCGATTAATATCTGTACAATTTGGTTTACTCCACAGTAGTAATTCCAGCAGCAGTTTCTCTAGTTTAGTAGTTATCAAGTTTGCTTTACACTCGAATGGTCCCCGGTTCGAAGCGGGCGGAAACAGTTCTCTATGACAAATCCAGTAAGTACCGTATTTGTAACAGAGAATTTTCATGAATACATGATGTTGGAATTTCGTATTCATGCAATGAATATATGTAAAACTCGTTACTCCTTGCTGATAATAGTAGCAGCAGTTTCTGTAGTGTAGTGGTTATCACGTTCGCTTTACACGCGAAAGGTCCCTGGTTCGAAACCGGGCGGAAACATAGTGTAGTTGTTATCCTTTTGACACATGCAGTAAGTAACGTTTTTATAAAAGAGATGAGTTGCTTTCATGAATACCTTATTTTGGAAACAGAGGTCTCTGACACATGTGAGAAGTACTGTATTTGTAACAGAGAATTTTCATGAATGCATGATGTTGGAATTTCGTATTCGTGCGATGAATATATGTAAAACTCGGGTTACTCCTTGCTGATAATACTAGCAGCAGTTTCTGTAGTGTAGTGGTTATCACGTTTGCTTTACACGCGAAAGGTCCCTGGTTCGAAACCGGGCGGAAACATAGTGTATTTGTTATCCTTGACACATGCAGTAAGTAACGTTTTTATAAAAGAGATGAGTTGCTTTCATGAATACCTTATTTTGGAAACAGAGGTCTCTGACACATGTGAGAAGTACTGTATTTGTAACAGAGAATTTTCATGAATGCATGATGTTGGAATTTCGTATTCGTGCGATGAATATATGTAAAACTCGGGTTACTCCTTGCTGATAATACTAGCAGCAGTTTCTGTAGTGTAGTGGTTATCACGTTTGCTTTACACGCGAAAGGTCCCTGGTTCGAAACCGGGCGGAAACATAGTGTAGTGGTTATCCTTTTGACACATGCAGTAAGTAACGTTTTTATAAAAGAGATGAGTTGCTTTCATGAATACCTTATTTTGGAAACAGAGGTCTCTGACACATGTGAGAAGTACTGTATTTGTAACAGAGAATTTTCATAAATGCATTATGTTGGAATTTCGTATTCGTGCGATGAATATATGTAAAACTCGGGTTACTCCTTGCTGATAATACTAGCAGCAGTTTCTGTAGTGTAGTGGTTATCACGTTTGCTTTACACGCGAAAGGTCCCTGGTTCGAAACCAGGCGGAAACAGTCCTTTTTGACACATGCAGTAAGTAACGTATTTATAAAAGAGATGAGTTGCTTTCATGAATACCTTATTTTGGAAACAGAGGTCTCTGACACATGTGAGAAGTACTGTATTTGTAACAGAGAATTTTCATGAATGCATGATGTTGGAATTTCGTATTCGTGCGATGAATATATGTAAAACTCGGGTTACTCCTTGCTGATAATACTAGCAGCAGTTTCTGTAGTGTAGTGGTTATCACGTTTGCTTTACACGCGAAAGGTCCCTGGTTCGAAACCGGGGAAACAGTCCTTTGTTATCCTTGACACATGCAGTAAGTAACGTTTTTATAAAAGAGATGAGTTGCTTTCATGAATACCTTATTTTGGAAACAGAGGTCTCTGACACATGTGAGAAGTACTGTATTTGTAACAGAGAATTTTCATAAATGCATTATGTTGGAATTTCGAATTCGTGCGATGAATATCTGTACAATTTGGTTTACTACACAGTAGAATTCCAGCAGCAGTTTCTCTAGTTTAGTAGTTATCAAGTTTGCTTTACACTCCCTGGAATGGTCCCCGGTTCGAAGCGGGGAAAACGGAAACAGTTCTCTATGACAAATCCAGTAAGTACTGTATTTGTAACAGAGAATAGTTGTTCTAATAAATGCCTTATTTTGGAAATTCGAATACATGCAATGAATATCTGTAAAACTCGGGTTACTCCTTGCTGATAATAGTAGCAGCAGTTTCTGTAGTGTAGTGGTTATCACGTTTGCTTTACACGTGAAAGGTCCCTGGTTCGAAACTGGGCGGAAACAGTCCTTTTGACACATGCAGTAAGTAACGTATTTATAAAAGAGATGAGTTGCTTTCATGAATACCTTATTTTGGAAACAGAGGTCTCTGACACATGTGAGAAGTACTGTATTTGTAACAGAGAATTTTCATAAATGCATTATGTTGGAATTTCGAATTCGTGCGATGAATATCTGTACAATTTGGTTTACTACACAGTAGTAATTCCAGCAGCAGTTTCTCTAGTTTAGTAGTTATCAAGTTTGCTTTACACTCGAATGGTCCCCGGTTCGAAGCGGGCGGAAACAGTTCTCTATGACAAATCCAGTAAGTACCGTATTTGTAACAGAGAATTTTCATGAATACATGATGTTGGAATTTCGTATTCGTGCGATGAATATATGTAAAACTCGGGTTACTCCTTGCTGATAATACTAGCAGCAGTTTCTGTAGTGTAGTGGTTATCACGTTTGCTTTACAAGCGAAAGGTCCCTGGTTCGAAACCGGGCGGAAACATAGTGTAGTGGTTATCCTTTTTGACACATGCAGTAAGTAACGTTTTTATAAAAGAGATGAGTTGCTTTCATGAATACCTTATTTTGGAAACAGAGGTCTCTGACACATGTGAGAAGTACTGTATTTGTAACAGAGAATTTTCATAAATGCATGATGTTGGAATTTCGTATTCGTGCGATGAATATATGTAAAACTCGGGTTACTCCTTGCTGATAATACTAGCAGCAGTTTCTGTAGTGTAGTGGTTATCACGTTTGCTTTACACGTGAAAGGTCCCTGGTTCGAAACCAGGGTGGAAACAGTCCTTTTTGACACATGCAGTAAGTAACGTATTTATAAAAGAGATGAGTTGCTTTCATGAATACCTTATTTTGGAAACAGAGGTCTCTGACACATGTGAGAAGTACTGTATTTGTAACAGAGAATTTTCATAAATGCATTATGTTGGAATTTCGAATTTGCGATGAATATCTGTACAATTTGGTTTACTACACAGTAGTAATTCCAGCAGCAGTTTCTCTAGTTTAGTAGTTATCAAGTTTGCTTTACACTCGAATGGTCCCCGGTTCGAAGCGGGCGGAAACAGTTCTCTATGACAAATCCAGTAAGTACCGTATTTGTAACAGAGAATTTTCATGAATACATGATGTTGGAATTTCGTATTCGTGCGATGAATATATGTAAAACTCGGGTTACTCCTTGCTGATAATAGTAGCAGCAGTTTCTGTAGTGTAGTGGTTATCACGTTTGCTTTACACGCGAAAGGTCCCTGGTTCGAAACCGGGCGGAAACATAGTGTAGTGGTTATCCTTTTTGACACATGCAGTAAGTAACGTTTTTATAAAAGAGATGAGTTGCTTTCATGAATACCTTATTTTGGAAACAGAGGTCTCTGACACATGTGAGAAGTACTGTATTTGTAACAGAGAATTTTCATGAATGCATGATGTTGGAATTTCGTATTCGTGCGATGAATATATGTAAAACTCGGGTTACTCCTTGCTGATAATACTAGCAGCAGTTTCTGTAGTGTAGTGGTTATCACGTTTGCTTTACACGCGAAAGGTCCCTGGTTCGAAACCGGGCGGAAACATAGTGTATTTGTTATCCTTTTGACACATGCAGTAAGTAACGTTTTATAAAAGAGATGAGTTGCTTTCATGAATACCTTATTTTGGAAACAGAGGTCTCTGACACATGTGAGAAGTACTGTATTTGTAACAGAGAATTTTCATAAATGCATTATGTTGGAATTTCGAATTCGTGCGATGAATATCTGTACAATTTGGTTTACTCCACAGTAGTAATTCCAGCAGCAGTTTCTCTAGTTTAGTAGTTATCAAGTTTGCTTTACACTTGAATGGTCCCCGGTTCGAAGCGGGCGGAAACAGTTCTCTATGACAAATCCAGTAAGTACTGTATTTGTAACAGAGAATAGTTGTTCTAATAAATGCCTTATTTTGGAAATTCGAATACATGCAATGAATATCTGTAAAACTCGGGTTACTCCTTGCTGATAATAGTAGCAGCAGTTTCTGTAGTGTAGTGGTTATCATGTTTGCTTTACACGTGAAAGGTCCCTGGTTCGAAACTGGGTGGAAACAGTCCTTTTTGACACATGCAGTAAGTAACGTATTTATAAAAGAGATGAGTTGCTTTCATGAATACCTTATTTTGGAAACAGAGCTCTCTGACACATGTGAGAAGTACTGTATTTGTGACAGAGAATTTTCATAAATGCATTATGTTGGAATTTCGAATTCGTGCGATGAATATCTGTACAATTTGGTTTACTACACAGTAGTAATTCCAGCAGCAGTTTCTCTAGTTTAGTAGTTATCAAGTTTGCTTTACACTCGAATGGTCCCCGGTTCGACAAACAGTTCTCTATGACAAATCCAGTAAGTACCGTATTTGTAACAGAGAATTTTCATGAATACATGATGTTGGAATTTCGTATTCGTGCGATGAATATATGTAAAACTCGGGTTACTCCTTGCTGATAATAGTAGCAGCAGTTTCTGTAGTGTAGTGGTTATCACGTTTGCTTTACACGCGAAAGGTCCCTGGTTCGAAACCGGGCGGAAACATAGTGTAGTGGTTATCCTTTTTGACACATGCAGTAAGTAACGTTTTTATAAAAGAGATGAGTTGCTTTCATGAATACCTTATTTTGGAAACAGAGGTCTCTGACACATGTGAGAAGTACTGTATTTGTAACAGAGAATTTTCATGAATGCATGATGTTGGAATTTCGTATTCGTGCGATGAATATATGTAAAACTCGGGTTACTCCTTGCTGATAATACTAGCAGCAGTTTCTGTAGTGTAGTGGTTATCACGTTTGCTTAACACGCGAAAGGTCCCTGGTTCGAAACCAGGCGGAAACAGTCCTTTTGACACATGCAGTAAGTAACGTTTTATAAAAGAGATGAGTTGCTTTCATGAATACCTTATTTTGGAAACAGAGGTCTCTGACACATGTGAGAAGTACTGTATTTGTAACAGAGAATTTTCATGAATGCATGATGTTGGAATTTCGTATTCGTGCGATGAATATATGTAAAACTCGGGTTACTCCTTGCTGATAATACTAGCAGCAGTTTCTGTAGTGTAGTGGTTATCACGTTTGCTTTACACGCGAAAGGTCCCTGGTTCGAAACCGGGCGGAAACATAGTGTATTTGTTATCCTCCTGACACATGCAGTAAGTAACGTTTTTATAAAAGAGATGAGTTGCTTTCATGAATACCTTATTTTGGAAACAGAGGTCTCTGACACATGTGAGAAGTACTGTATTTGTAACAGAGAATTTTCATGAATGCATGATGTTGGAATTTCGTATTCGTGCGATGAATATATGTAAAACTCGGGTTACTCCTTGCTGATAATACTAGCAGCAGTTTCTGTAGTGTAGTGGTTATCACGTTTGCTTTACAAGCGAAAGGTCCCTGGTTCGAAACCGGGCGGAAACATAGTGTAGTGGTTATCCTTTTTGACACATGCAGTAAGTAACGTTTTTATAAAAGAGATGAGTTGCTTTCATGAATACCTTATTTTGGAAACAGAGGTCTCTGACACATGTGAGAAGTACTGTATTTGTAACAGAGAATTTTCATAAATGCATTATGTTGGAATTTCGTATTCGTGCGATGAATATATGTAAAACTCGGGTTACTCCTTGCTGGTAATACTAGCAGCAGTTTCTGTAGTGTAGTGGTTATCATGTTTGCTTTACACGTGAAAGGTCCCTGGTTCGAAACCGGGTGGAAACAGTCCTTTTTGACACATGCAGTAAGTAACGTATTTATAAAAGAGATGAGTTGCTTTCATGAATACCTTATTTTGGAAACAGAGCTCTCTGACACATGTGAGAAGTACTGTATTTGTGACAGAGAATTTTCATAAATGCATTATGTTGGAATTTCGAATTCGTGCGATGAATATCTGTACAATTTGGTTTACTACACAGTAGTAATTCCAGCAGCAGTTTCTCTAGTTTAGTAGTTATCAAGTTTGCTTTACACTCGAATGGTCCCCGGTTCGAAGCGGGCGGAAACAGTTCTCTATGACAAATCCAGTAAGTACCGTATTTGTAACAGAGAATTTTCATGAATACATGATGTTGGAATTTCGTATTCGTGCGATGAATATATGTAAAACTCGGGTTACTCCTTGCTGATAATAGTAGCAGCAGTTTCTGTAGTGTAGTGGTTATCAAGTTTGCTTTACACGCGAAAGGTCCCTGGTTCGAAACCGGGCGGAAACATAGTGTAGTGGTTATCCTTTTTGACACATGCAGTAAGTAACGTTTTTATAAAAGAGATGAGTTGCTTTCATGAATACCTTATTTTGGAAACAGAGGTCTCTGACACATGTGAGAAGTACTGTATTTGTAACAGAGAATTTTCATGAATGCATGATGTTGGAATTTCGTATTCGTGCGATGAATATATGTAAAACTCGGGTTACTTCTTGCTGATAATACTAGCAGCAGTTTCTGTAGTCTAGTGGTTATCACGTTCGCTTTACAGGCGAAAGGTCCCTGGTTTGAAACCGGGCGGAAACATAGTGTATTTGTTATCCTTCTGACACATGCAGTAAGTAACGTTTTTATAAAAGAGATGAGTTGCTTTCATGAATACCTTATTTTGGAAACAGAGGTCTCTGACACATGTGAGAAGTACTGTATTTGTAACAGAGAATTTTCATGAATGCATGATGTTGGAATTTCGTATTCGTGCGATGAATATATGTAAAACTCGGGTTACTCCTTGCTGATAATAGTAGCAGCAGTTTCTGTAGTGTAGTGGTTATCACGTTTGCTTTACAAGTGAAAGGTCCCTGGTTCGAAACCGGGCGGAAACATAGTGTAGTGGTTATCCTTTTTGACACATGCAGTAAGTAACGTTTTTATAAAAGAGATGAGTTGCTTTAATGAATACCTTATTTTGGAAACAGAGGTCTCTGACACATGTGAGAGGTACTGTATTTGTAACAGAGAATTTTCATAAATGCATTATGTTGGAATTTCGTATTCGTGCGATGAATATATGTAAAACTCGGGTTACTCTTTGCTGGTAATACTAGCAGCAGTTTCTGTAGTGTAGTGGTTATCATGTTTGCTTTACACGTGAAAGGTCCCTGGTTCGAAACCAGGTGGAAACAGTCCTTTTTGACACATGCAGTAAGTAACGTATTTATAAAAGAGATGAGTTGCTTTCATGAATACCTTATTTTGGAAACAGAGGTCTCTGACACATGTGAGAAGTACTGTATTTGTAACAGAGAATTTTCATAAATGCATTATGTTGGAATTTCGAATTCGTGCGATGAATATCTGTACAATTTGGTTTACTACACAGTAGTAATTCCAGCAGCAGTTTCTCTAGTTTAGTAGTTATCAAGTTTGCTTTACACTCGAATGGTCCCCGGTTCGAAGCGGGCGGAAACAGTTCTCTATGACAAATCCAGTAAGTACCGTATTTGTAACAGAGAATAGTTGTTCTAATAAATGCCTTATTTTGGAAATTCGAATACATGCAATGAATATCTGTAAAACTCGGGTTACTCCTTGCTGATAATAGTAGCAGCAGTTTCTGTACTGTAGTGGTTATCACGTTTGCTTTACACGCGAAAGGTCCCTGGTTTGAAACCGGGCGGAAACATAGTGTAGTGGTTATCCATTTTGACACATGCAGTAAGTAACGTTTTTATGAAAGAGATGAGTTGCTTTCATGAATACCTTATTTTGGAAACAGAGGTCTCTGACACATGTGAGAAGTACTGTATTTGTAACAGAGAATTTTCATGAATGCATGATGTTGGAATTTCGTATTCGTGCGATGAATATATGTAAAACTCGGGTTACTCCTTGCTGATAATACTAGCAGCAGTTTCTGTAGTGTAGTGGTTATCACGTTCGCTTACAGGCGAAGGTCCCTGGTTCGAAACTGGGCGGAAACATAGTGTATTTGTTATCCTTCTGACACATGCAGTAAGTAACGTTTTTATAAAAGAGATGAGTTGCTTTCATGAATACCTTATTTTGGAAACAGAGGTCTCTGACACATGTGAGAAGTACTGTATTTGTAACAGAGAATTTTCATGAATGCATGATGTTGGAATTTCGTATTCGTGCGATGAATATATGTAAAACTCGGGTTACTCCTTGCTGATAATACTAGCAGCAGTTTCTGTAGTGTAGTGGTTATCACGTTCGCTTTACACGTGAAAGGTCCCTGGTTCAAAACCGGCCGGAAACAGTCCTCTTTGACACATGCATTAAGTACTGTATTTATAAAAGAGATGAGTTGCTTTCATGAATACCTTATTTTGGAAACAGAGGTCTCTGACACATGTGAGAAGTACTGTATTTGTAACAGAGAATTTTCATAAATGCATTATGTTGGAATTTCGAATTTGTGCGATGAATATCTGTACAATTTGGTTTACTCCACAGTAGTAATTCCAGCAGCAGTTTCTCTAGTTTAGTAGTTATCAAGTTTGCTTTACACTCGAATGGTCCCCGGTTCGAAGCGGGGCACATGGAAACAGTTCTCTATGACAAACCAGTAAGTACTGTATTTGTAACAGAGAATAGTTGTTCTAATAAATGCCTTATTTTGGAAATTCGAATACATGCAATGAATATCTGTAAAACTCGGGTTACTCCTTGCTTATAATAGTAGCAGCAGTTTCTGTAGTGTAGTGGTTATCACGTTCGCTTTACACGCGAAAGGTCCCTGGTTCGAAACATAGGCGGAAACAGTCCTTTTTGACACATGCAGTAAGTAACGTTTTTATAAAAGAGATGAGTTGCTTTCATGAATACCTTATTTTGGAAACAGAGGTCTCTGACACATGTGAGAAGTACTGTATTTGTAACAGAGAATTTTCATGAATGCATGATGTTGGAATTTCGTATTCGTGCGATGAATATATGTAAAACTCGGGTTACTCCTTGCTGATAATACTAGCAGCAGTTTCTGTAGTGTAGTGGTTATCACGTTTGCTTTACACGCGAAAGGTCCCTGGTTCGAAACCAGGCGGAAACATAGTCCTTTTTGACACATGCAGTAAGTAACGTTTTTATAAAAGAGATGAGTTGCTTTCATGAATACCTTATTTTGGAAACAGAGGTCTCTGACACATGTGAGAAGTACTGTATTTGTAACAGAGAATTTTCATAAATGCATTATGTTGGAATTTCGAATTCGTGCGATGAATATCTGTACAATTTGGTTTACTACACAGTAGTAATTCCAGCAGCAGTTTCTCTAGTTTAGTAGTTATCAAGTTTGCTTTACACTCGAATGGTCCCCGGTTCGAAGCGGGCGGAAACAGTTCTCTATGACAAATCCAGTAAGTACTGTATTTGTAACAGAGAATAGTTGTTCTAATAAATGCCTTATTTTGGAAATTCGAATACATGCAATGAATATCTGTAAAACTCGGGTTACTCCTTGCTGATAATAGTAGCAGCAGTTTCTGTAGTGTAGTGGTTATCACGTTCGCTTTACACGCGAAAGGTCCCTGGTTCGAAACCGGGCGGAAACATAGCGTAGTGTTTATCCTTTTTGACACATGCAGTAAGTAACGTTTTTATAAAAGAGATGAGTTGCTTTCATGAATACCTTATTTTGGAAACAGAGGTCTCTGACACATGTGAGAAGTACTGTATTTGTAACAGAGAATTTTCATGAATGCATGATGTTGGAATTTCGTATTCGTGCGATGAATATATGTAAAACTCGGGTTACTCCTTGCTGATAATACTAGCAGCAGTTTCTGTAGTGTAGTGGTTATCACGTTTGCTTTACACGCGAAAGGTCCCTGGTTCAAAACCGTGCGGAAACATAGTGTAGTGGTTATCCTTTTTGACACATGCAGTAAGTAACGTTTTTATAAAAGAGATGAGTTGCTTTCATGAATACCTTATTTTGGAAACAGAGGTCTCTGACACATGTGAGAAGTACTGTATTTGTAACAGAGAATTTTCATGAATGCATGATGTTGGAATTTCGTATTCGTGCGATGAATATATGTAAAACTCGGGTTACTCCTTGCTGATAATACTAGCAGCAGTTTCTGTAGTGTAGTGGTTATCACGTTTGCTTTACACGCGAAAGGTCCCTGGTTCATAACCGGGCGGAAACATAGTGTAGTGGTTATCCTTTTTGACACATGCAGTAAGTAACGTTTTTATAAAAGAGATGAGTTGCTTTCATGAATACCTTATTTTGGAAACAGAGGTCTCTGACACATGTGAGAAGTACTGTATTTGTAACAGAGAATTTTCATAAATGCATTATGTTGGAATTTCGAATTCGTGCGATGAATATCTGTACAATTTGGTTTACTACACAGTAGTAATTCCAGCAGCAGTTTCTCTAGTTTAGTAGTTATCAAGTTTGCTTTACACTCGAATGGTCCCCGGTTCGAAGCGGGCGGAAACAGTTCTCTATGACAAATCCAGTAAGTACTGTATTTGTAACAGAGAATAGTTGTTCTAATAAATGCCTTATTTTGGAAATTCGAATACATGCAATGAATATCTGTAAAACTCGGGTTACTCCTTGCTGATAATAGTAGCAGCAGTTTCTGTAGTGTAGTGGTTATCACGTTCGCTTTACACGCGAAAGGTCCCTGGTTCGAAACCGGGCGGAAACATAGCGTAGTGTTTATCCTTTTTGACACATGCAGTAAGTAACGTTTTTATAAAAGAGATGAGTTGCTTTCATGAATACCTTATTTTGGAAACAGAGGTCTCTGACACATGTGAGAAGTACTGTATTTGTAACAGAGAATTTTCATGAATGCATGATGTTGGAATTTCGTATTCGTGCAATGAATATATGTAAAACTCGGGTTACTCCTTGCTGATAATAGTAGCAGCAGTTTCTGTAGTGTAGTGGTTATCACGTTTGCTTTACACGCGAAAGGTCCCTGGTTCAAAACCGGGCGGAAACATAGTGTAGTGGTTATCCTTTTTGACACATGCAGTAAGTAACGTTTTTATAAAAGAGATGAGTTGCTTTCATGAATACCTTATTTTGGAAACAGAGGTCTCTGACACATGTGAGAAGTACTGTATTTGTAACAGAGAATTTTCATGAATGCATGATGTTGGAATTTCGTATTCGTGCGATGAATATATGTAAAACTCGGGTTACTCCTTGCTGATAATACTAGCAGCAGTTTCTGTAGTGTAGTGGTTATCACGTTTGCTTTACACGCGAAAGGTCCCTGGTTCAAACCAGGGCGGAAACATAGTGTAGTGGTTATCCTTTTTGACACATGCAGTAAGTAACGTTTTTATAAAAGAGATGAGTTGCTTTCATGAATACCTTATTTTGGAAACAGAGGTCTCTGACACATGTGAGAAGTACTGTATTTGTAACAGAGAATTTTCATAAATGCATTATGTTGGAATTTCGAATTCGTGCGATGAATATCTGTACAATTTGGTTTACTACACAGTAGTAATTCCAGCAGCAGTTTCTCTAGTTTAGTAGTTATCAAGTTTGCTTTACACTCGAATGGTCCCCGGTTCGAAGCGGGCGGAAACAGTTCTCTATGACAAATCCAGTAAGTACTGTATTTGTAACAGAGAATAGTTGTTCTAATAAATGCCTTATTTTGGAAATTCGAATACATGCAATGAATATCTGTAAAACTCGGATTACTCCTTGCTGATAATAGTAGCAGCAGTTTCAGTAGTGTAGTGGTTATCACGTTCGCTTTACACGCGAAAGGTCCCTGGTTCGAAACCGGGTGGAAACATAGCGTAGTTGTTACCCTTTTTGACACATGCAGTAAGTAACGTTTTTATAAAAGAGATGAGTTGCTTTCATGAATACCTTATTTTGGAAACAGAGGTCTCTGACACATGTGAGAAGTACTGTATTTGTAACAGAGAATTTTCATAAATGCATTATGTTGGAATTTCGAATTCGTGCGATGAATATCTGTACAATTTGGTTTACTCCACAGTAGTAATTCCAGCAGCAGTTTCTCTAGTTTAGTACTTATCAAGTTTGCTTTACACTCGAATGGTCCCCGGATCGAAGCGGGCGGAAACAGTTCTCTATGACAAATCCAGTAAGTACTGTATTTGTAACAGAGAATAGTTGTTCTAATAAATGCCTTATTTTGGAAATTCGAATACATGCAATGAATATCTGTAAAACTCGGGTTACTCCTTGCTGATAAAAGTAGCAGCAGTTTCTGAAGTGTAGTGGTTATCACGTTCGCTTTACACGCAAATGGTCCCTGGTTCGAAACCGGGAGGAAAAATAGCCTAGTTGTTATCCTTTTTGACACATGCAGAAAGTAACGTTTTTATAAAAGAGATGAGTTGCTTTCATGAATACCTTATTTTGGAAACAGAGGTCTCTGACACATGTGAGAAGTACTTTATTTGTAACAGGGAATTTTCATGAATGCATGATGTTGGAATTTCGTATTCGTGCGATGAATATATGTAAAACTCGGGTTACTCCTTGCTGATAATACTAGCAGCAGTTTCTGTAGTGTAGTGTAGTGGTTATCACGTTGGCTTTACACACGAAAGGTCCCCGGTTCGAAACTGGGCGGAAACAGTCCTCTTTGACACATGCAGTAAGTAACGTATTTATAAAAGAGATGAGTTGCTTTCATAAATACTTTATTTTGGAAATTCAAATACATGCACTGACTATAAGACAATTCAGTTTACTTCTTCAAATCAAATCAGATTTTATTTGTCACATACACATGGTTATCAGATGTTAATGCGAGTGTAGCGAAATGCTTGTGCTTCTAGTTCCGACAATGCAGTAATAACCAACAAGTAATCTAACTAACAATTCCAAAACTACTGTCTTATACACAGTGTAAGGGGATAAAGAATATGTACATAAGGATATATGAATGAGTGATGGTACAGAGCAGCATACAGTAGATGGTATCGAGTACAGTATATACATATGAGATGAGTATGTAAACAAAGTGGCATAGTTAAAGTGGCTAGTGATACATGTATTACATAAGGATGCAGTCGATGATATAGAGTGCAGTATATACGTATGCATATGAGATGAATAATGTAGGGTAAGTAACATGATATAAGGTAGCATTGTTTAAAGTGGCTAGTGATATATTTACATCATTTCCCATCAATTCCTATTATTAAAGTGGCTGGAGTTGGGTCAGTGTCAATGACAGTGTGTTGGCAGCAGCCACTCAATGTTAGTGGTGGCTGTTTAACAGTCTGATGGCCTTGAGATAGAAGCTGTTTTTCAGTCTCTCGGTCCCAGCTTTGATGCACCTGTACTGACCTCGCCTTCTGGATGATAGCGGGGTGAACAGGCAGTGGTTCGGGTGGTTGATGTCCTTGATGATCTTTATGGCCTTCCTGTAACATCGGGTGTAGGTGTCCTGGAGGGCAGGTAGTTTGCCCCCGGTGATGCGATGTGCAGACCTCACTACCCTCTGGAGAGCCTTACGGTTGTGGGCGGAGCAGTTGCCGTACCAGGCGGTGATACAGCCCGCCAGGATGCTCTCGATTGTGCATCTGTAGAAGTTTGTGAGTGCTTTTGGTGACAAGCCGAATTTCTTCAGCTTCCCGAGGTTGAAGAGGCGCTGCTGCGCCTTCTTAACGATGCTGTCTGTGTGAGTGGACCAATTCAGTTTGTCTGTGATGTGTATGCCGAGGAACTTAAAACTTACTACCCTCTCCACTACTGAATCCATCGATGTGGATAGGGGGGTGTTCCCTCTGCTGTTTCCTGAAGTCCACAATCATCTCCTTAGTTTTGTTGACGTTGAGTGTGAGGTTATTTTCCTGACACCACACTCCGAGGGCCCTCACCTCCTCCCTGTAGGCCGTCTCGTCGTTGTTGGTAATCAAGCCTACCACTGTTGTGTCGTCCGCAAACCTGATGATTGAGTTGGAGGCGTGCTTGGCCACGCAGTCGTGGGTGAACAGGGAGTACAGGAGAGGGCTCAGAACACACCCTTGTGGGGCCCTAGTGTTGAGGATCAGCGGGGTGGAGGTGTTGTTGCTTACCCTCACCACCTGGGGGCGGCCCGTCAGGAAGTCCAGTACCCAGTTGCACAGAGCGGGGTTGTCATGCAGGTGAAAGAGGACCCAAAAGCGACTTGGCGAAAACAGAGTCTTTAATCCAGTAAAGTAAATACAAACAAAAAACACAACTTTCACTCGAAATGACGAGGACAAACTGGAGACTCGATCTTGAACAGCAGGTGAACAGCAGGTTGCCTCGGGAAGGCACTTGAACCAGACAGACTCAGACACCTGCTCACCTCGCAGCATCTGAGGAAAACACGACACGACAGGGCGATACACAAACACAGCACGGTGAATTCTAGACAAGGAACCGACAGGACAGGAACGGAACACAAAGGAAGAAATAGGGACTCTAATCAGGGGAAAGGATCGGGAACAGGTGTGGGAAGACTAAATGATTGATTAGGGGAATAGGAACAGCTGGGAGCAGGAACGGAACGATAGAGAGAAGAGAGAGCGAGAGAGTGAGAGAGGGAGGGGGAGAGAGAGGGATAGAAAGAGGGAAAGAACCTAATAAGACCAGCAGAGGGAAACGAATAGAATGGGAAGCACAGGGACAAGACAAGATAATAAATGACAAAACATGACAGGGGTCGAGACCCAGGGTCTCGAGCTTGATGACGAGCTTGGAGGGTACTATGGTGTTGAATGCCGAGCTGTAGTCGATGAACAGCATTCTCACATAGGTATTCCGCTTGTCCAGATGGGTTAGGGCAGTGTGCAGTTTGGTTGAGATTGCATCGTCTGTGGACCTATTTGGGCGGTAAGCAAATTGGAGTGGGTCTAGGGTGTCAGGTAGGGTGGAGGTGATATGGTCCTTGACTAGTCTCTCAAAGCACTTCATGATGACGGAAGTGAGTACTACAGGGCAGTAGTCATTTAGCTCAGTTACCTTAGCTTTCTTGGGAACAGGAACAATGGTGGCCCTCTTGAAGCATGTGGGAACAGCAGACTGGTATAGGGATTGATTGAATATGTCCGTAAACACACCGGCCAGCTGGTCTGCGCATGCTCTGAGGGCGCAGCTGGGGATGCCGTCTGGGACTGCAGCCTTGCGAGGGTTAACACGTTTAAATGTCTTACTCACCTCGGCTGCAGTGAAGGAGAGTCCGCATGTTTTCGTTGCAGGCCGTGTCAGTGGCACTGTATTGACCTCAAAGCGGGCAAAAAAGTTATTTAGTCTGCCTGGGAGCAAGACATCCTGGTCCGTGACTGGGCTGGATTTCTTCTTGTAGTCCGTGATTGACTGTAGACCCTGCTACATGCCTCTTGTGTCTGAGCCGTTGAATTGAGATTCTACTTTGTCTCTGTACTGACGCTTAGCTTGTTTGATAGCCTTGCGGAGGGAATAGCTGCACTGTTTGTATTCGGTCATGTTATCAGTCACCTTGCCCTGATTAAAAGCAGTGGTTCACGCTTTCAGTTTCACGCGAATGCTGCCATCAATCCACGGTTTCTGGTTAGGGAATGTTTTAATCGTTGCTATGGGAACGACATCTTCAACGCACGTTCTAATGAACTCGCACACCGAATCAGCGTATTCGTCAATATTGTTATACGAAACATATCCCAGTCCACGTGATGGAAGCAGTCTTGGAGTGTGGAGTCAGATTGGTCGGACCAGCGTTGGACAGACCTCAGCGTGGGAGCCTCTAGTTTTAGTTTCTGTCTGTAGGCAGGGATCAGCAAAATGGAGTCGTGGTCAGCTTTTCCGAAAGGGGGGCGGGGCAGGGCCTTATATGCGTCGCGGAAGTTAGAGTAACAATGATCCAAGGTTTTTACACCCCTGGTTGCGCAATCGATATGCTGATAAAATTTAGGGAGTCTTGTTTTCAGATTAGTCTTGTTAAAATCCCCAGCTACAATTTTTTAAATTTTTATTTATTTCACCTTTATTTAACCAGGTAGACAAGTTGAGAACAAGTTCTCATTTACAATTGCGACCTGGCCAAGATAAAACAAAGCAGTTCTACAGATACAACGACACAGAGTTACACATGGAGTAAAACAAACATACAGTCAATAATACAGTGTAAACAAGTCTATATACAATGTGAGCAAATGAGGTGAGAAGGGATGTAAAGGCAAAAAAGGCCATGGTGGCAAAGTAAATACAATATAGCAAGTAAAACACTGGAATGGTAGTTTTGCAATGGAAGAATGTGCAAAGTAAAAATAAAAATAATGGGGTGCAAAGGAGCAAAATAAATAAATAAATTAAATACAGTTGGGAAAGAGGTAGTTGTTTGGGCTAAATTATAGGTGGGCTATGTACAGGTGCAGTAATCTGTAAGATGCTCTGACAGTTGGTGCTTAAAGCTAGTGAGGAAGATAAGTGTTTCCAGTTTCAGAGATTTTTGTAGTTCGTTCCAGTCATTGGCAGCAGAGAACTGGAAGGAGAGGCGGCCAAAGAAAGAATTGGTTTTGGGGGTGACTAGAGAGATATACCTGCTGGAGCGTGTGCTACAGGTGGGAGATGCTATGATGACCAGCGAGCTGAGATAAGGGGGGACTTTACCTAGCAGGGTCTTGTAGATGACATGGAGCCAGTGGGTTTAGCGACGAGTATGAAGCGAGGGCCAGCCAACGAGAGCGTACAGGTCGCAATGGTGGGTAGTATATGGGGCTTTGGTGACAAAACGGATTGCACTGTGATAGACTGCATCCAATTTGTTGAGTAGGGTATTGGAGGCTATTTTGTAAATGACATCGCCAAAGTCGAGGATTGGTAGGATGGTCAGTTTTACAAGGGTATGTTTGGCAGCATGAGTGAAGGATGCTTTGTTGCGAAATAGGAAGCCAATTCTAGATTTAACTTTGGATTGGAGATGTTTGATATGGGTCTGGAAGGAGAGTTTACAGTCTAACCAGACACCTAAGTATTTGTAGTTGTCCACGTATTCTAAGTCAGAGCCGTCCAGAGTAGTGATGTTGGACAGGCGGGTAGGTGCAGGTAGCGATCGGTTGAAGAGCATGCATTTAGTTTCACTTGTATTTAAGAGCAATTGGAGGCCACGGAAGGAGAGTTGTATGGCATTGAAGCTTTCCTGGAGGGTTGTTAACACAGTGTCCAAAGAAGGGCCGGAAGTATACAGAATGGTGTCGTCTGCGTAGAGGTGGATCAGAGACTCACCAGCAGCAAGAGCGACCTCATTGATGTATACAGAGAAGAGAGTCGGTCCAAGAATTGAACCCTGTGGCACCCCCATAGAGACTGCCAGAGGTCTGGACAGCAGACCGTCCGATTTGACACACTGAACTCTGTCAGAGAAGTAGTTGGTGAACCAGGTGAGGCAATCATTTGAGAAACCAAGGCTGTCGAGACTGCCGATGAGGATGTGGTGATTGACAGAGTCGAAAGCCTTGGCCAGATCAATGAATACGGCTGCACAGAGTGCTGGGACCAAAGTAATGAAGCCTACCATCAGTAACACACTACGCCGCCAGGGACTCAAATCCTGCAGTGCCCCCCTGCTTAACCCAGTACATGTCCAGGCCCATCTGAAGTTTGCTAGAGAGCATTTGGATGATCCAGAAGAAGATAGGGAGAATGTCATATGGTCAGATGAAACCAAAATATAACTTTTTGGTAAAAACTGAACTCATCATGTTTGGAGGACAAAGAATGCTGAGTTGCATCCAAAGAACACCATACCTACTATGAAGCATGGGGGTGGAAACATCATGCTTTGGGGCTGTTTTTCTGCACAGGGACCAGGACGACTGATCCGTGTAAAGGAAAGAATGAATGGGGCCATGTATCGTGAGATTTTGAGTGAAAACCTCCTTCCATCAGCAAGGGTATTGAAGATGAAACATGGCTGGGTCTTTCAGCATGACAATGATCCCAAACACACCACCCGGGCAATGAAGGAGTGGCTTCGTAAAAAGCATTTCACGGTCCTGGAGTGGCCTAGCCAGTCTCCAGATCTCAACCCCATAGAAAATCTTTGGAGAGAGTTGAAAGTCAGTGTTTCCCAGCAACAGCCCCAAAACATCACACCATCATCTTAATGGAGGAATGGGCCAAAAAACCAGCAACAGTGTGTGAAAACCTTGTGGAGACTTACAGAAAACATTTGAGCTCTGTCATTGCCAACAAAGGGTATATAACAAAGTATTGAGATAAACTTTTGTTATTGACCAAATACGTATTTTCCACCATAATTTGCAAATAAATTCATTAAAAATCATACAATGTGATTTTCTGGATTTTTGTTTCTCATTTTGTCTGTCATAGTTGAAGTTCTTCTTCTTCTTCTGTAGCTCAGTTGGTAGAGCATGGCGCTTGTAATGCCAGGGTAGTGGGTTCAATCCCCGGGACCACCCATACGTAGAATGTATGCACACATGACTGTAAGTCGCTTTGGATAAAAGCGTCTGCTAAATGGCATATATTAAGTTCTGCCCCTGAACAGGAAGTTAACCCACTGTTCCTAGACCGTCATAGAAAATAAGAATTTGTTCTTAACTGACTTGCCTAGTTAAATAAAGGTAAAATAAATAAAAATAAAGTGTACCTATGATGAAAATTACAGGCCCCTCTCATCTTTTTAAGTGGGAGAACTTGCACAATTGGTGGCTGACTAAATACTTTTTTGCCCCAATGTAGTTAATCACAGTGGGTCCCCTCCTCTCCTGTAAAACTAGTTAATCACAGTGGGTCCTCTCCTCTCCTGTAAAATTGTTTGAGGGAATAAACGTAATTATAATAAAGATTTGAATACAATTGAAAAAAATCCATCAACTGATTAAACTTTTTACGTCATTATTGTTTTAAGTACAGTGTACCAAATCCTGAGGGAATCAACTATAGTGTTTATTTTATTAAACAGGGTAATCTGTGCTGTCATGTGATCCATGTTTTAACTACAGTGTAACAAGTAGTATACATAATCATATGTCCCTGGGTGGGATAACCATGTCTCAAAATGGTAGAAAAGGTCAACAAAATTGTGCTACGGCTATACACCACGTGTTACTCTCAGGTGATAACCACTACACTACAGAAACTGCTGCTTGAAGCATCTACAAGGAGTAAACAGATTTTTATTGATATTCGTGGAGCTTTCTGTTTCAGCCCTGTTTCTAACTGTGGACATTTTGTTTCTGAGGCGAACACGATAGGCACCACACTGACAATGTTCTTTCCACTCTGTATCTCTGTCTCTCTTTCCCTCTCATCTCCCCACCCAGCCTCTCTGTCTCAATCTGTCTGCCTCTCTCTCACTCTGTCTCTCACTGTTTCACTCTCTCTCACCATCTCTCTGTCTGTCTCCCTAACCCTTCCCCTTTTGGTATTAGTCAACCAGTCTGTGTGTTTGAGTAACTAAAAGAGCTGATTAATCACTTTCAGACTATCAAAATGAAAAATGAGGAAACATTGAAGAAACACGAAAGGGAAAGGGTCAAAATATGATTATATATGTACACACACACATTTAGATATACCCAGCCCTCCTTGAACCCAGAGAGAAAAACAGAGGAGGGTGTGTTGAGGGGTGGTTGGAGGGGGGTGGGGGGGTAGAGAGAGGGGGAGAAGAGAGAAGGGGAGGAGGGTAGAGAGAGGGGGAGTGTTGAGGGGTGGTTGGAGGGGGGAAGAGAGAAGGGGAGGAGGGTAGAGAGAGGTGGGTGTGTTGAGGGGTGGTTGGAGAGGGGGGTAGAGGGGAGGTTAGAGTGGAAGAAGAGACGAGAGAGGGGGAGGAGGGAAGAGAGGGAAGAAGAGGGGGAGGAAGGAAGAAAGAGGGTGTTGAGGGGTGGTTGGAGGAGGGTAGAGGGAAGAGGAGGGAAGAGAGAGGGGAGGGAAGAAAGAGGGGAGGGTAGAGAGAGGGGGAGTGGAGGAGGAGAGAAGAGAGGGAGAAGAGAGAGAAGAGAGAGAGAGGGGAGAGTGTTGAGAGGTTGGAGTGGGAGGAGAGAAAGAGAAAAGGGGAGGGAAGAGAGAGGAGGAGGAGGAGAAGAGAAAGGAGGAGGAGGGAAGAGAGAGGAGGAGGAGGGAAGAGAAAGGGGGATTGTTGAGGTGAGGTTGGAGTGGGAGGAGAGAAGAGAAAGGGGAGGGAAGAGAAAGGAGGAGGAGGGAAGAGAAAGGAGGAGGAGGGAAGAGAGAGGAGGAGGAGGGAAGAGAAAGGAGGAGGAGGGAAGAGAGAGGAGGAGGAGGGGGAAGAGAAAGGGGGATTGTTGAGGTGAGGTTGGAGTGGGAGGAGAGAAGAGAAGTGAGATGTGAGGAGAAAAGAAAGAGGGTTAGCATTAGGGTTGGGGTTGAGGTGAGGAGAGAGGGGAGGAGAGAAGAGAGAGGAGGAAGTGTTGAGAGGTTGGAGTGGGAAGAGAGAAAAGAGAAGGGGGAGATTGTAGAGAGAGGAGGAGGGAAGAGAGGGGGAGGAGGGTAAAGAGAGGGGGAGGGGGAGGGGGAGAAGAGAGAGGAGGGATTGTTGAGAGGTTGGAGTGGGAGGAGATAAAAGAGAGGTGGAGGAGGGTAGAGAGAGGAAGAGGAGGGAAGAGGGAGGAGAGAAAAGAGAGGGGGAGGAGGGTAGAGAGAGGGGGAGGAGGGTAGAGAGAGAGGGGAGGAGGGAAGAGAGGGGGGAGGGGAGGAGAGAAAATAGAGGAGGAGGGTAGAGAGAGGGGAGTTGGGAAGAGAGGAGTAGGAGGGAAGAGAAAGGGGAGGGTAGAGGGAGGAGGGTAGACAGAGGGTGAGGAGGGAAGAGAGAGGGGAAGTTGGGAAGAGAGAGGGGGAGGAGGGTAGACAGAGGAGGCTGGCAGCTTGTTCTAATAAAGTGCCTGTTGATAGATAGAGGTGCAGGGTAAGGGTGGAGGAGAGAGCAGAGTGTATGAAAGAGAACGAGGTAGGGAAGGAGGGGAGAGAAAGAGAGGAGAAGAGAGAGAGGAGAGAGGAAAGGAAGGACGAAAGAGAGCAAAGAGAGCCGTTTGTGTGTTAGAGAGAAGAGGGGAGAGAGAGGGAGGGGGAGAGAGAATAGAAAGACTGTTATATCACTGCTAAGCGATACAGACCATGGCTGAACAGAGAGGTAGGATTACAGCTCTGCCTGACACACACACACACACACACACACACACCACTTCCTTTGGTGTGACATTACCGTGACAACGTTACAATTGATGCAGTAAAGGTCAATGGAACGCAGGACACTGTTCTAAATAGTCCCTGGATGTTCTAAATGGTCCCTGAATGTTCTAAATACTGTCCGAATATTCTAAAGAGTGTCGCAATGTTCTAAATATTGTCTGAATGTTCTAAATAGTATCTGCATGTTCTAAATCATCCCAGAATGTTCTAAATAGTGTCTGAGTGTTCTACAGCAGGTGCCTGCGGGTTCTAATGAATGTAGAGTTAGGTTTAGTGTCTGGTTTTGTGTTAGGGTTAGGTGTTAGTTCTAAGGGGCTTCAGAGATTTGAGGATCATTTTAGGTTAGTATGTGTGGTATGATGTCTGTCCTCCAAGCTCCCATAATGCTTTGCTTTCTCAAAGAGGAAGCCAACTTCCTGTTGTTGAGTCATGTCAGTCAGTATCCTGTTTTAACAGGAAGTGACTAGATGAGAGACCCTCTGTGAGGGTTGAGGTTAGTTTCTTTAGATTCAGGATTCTTTTAAGGGTGTTCAGTCTCAGAGAACAGTGGAAGGGTTTTAGACGACAGTGGAATTTGATGAATTTGTATTTATTATGGATACATTTATTATGCCAAAGCAGCAGCTACTCTTCCTGGGGTCCAGCAAAATAAGGCAGTTTATACAGTTTTACAAACATTACAATACATTCACAGATTTCACAACACACTGTGTGCCCTCAGGCCCCTACTCCACCACTACCACATATCTACAGTACTAAATACATGTGTTGGTATAGTGAAAATGTTGTCGTGTGTGTGTGTGTGTGTGTGTGTGTGTGTGTGTGTGTGTGTGTGCGTGCCAATGTTTGTGTTTCTCCACAGTCCCAGCAGTTCCAGAAGGTGTTTTTTAATCTGTTAAAAAAAATTGAATTCTACTGCTGCATCAGTTACCTGATGTGGAATAGAGTTCCATGTAGTCATGGCTCTGTGTAGTAGTGTGCTGCTCCCATAGTCTGTTCTGGACTTGGGGACTGTGGACTTGTGCCATGTCTTGTGGGGTATACATGGGTGTCTGAGATGTGTGCCAGTAATTCAGACAGACAGCTCGGTGCATTCAACATGTCAATACCTCTCATCAATAAAAGTAGTGATGAAGTCAATCTCTCCTCCACTTTCAGCCATCTTATTAATATTCGCTCTCTTGTGTACATCCAAGGGCCAGCCGTGCTGCCCTGTTGTGAGCCAATTGCAATTTTCCTAAGTCCTTTTTTGTGGCACCTGACCACACGACTGAACAGTAGTCAAGGTGCGACAAAACTAGGTCCTGTAGGACCTACCTTGTTGATAGTGTTGTTAAGAAGGCAGAGTAGCACTTTATTATAGTCAGACTTCTCCCCATCTTAGCTACTACTGCATCAATCAGTCATGTGTGTGTTAGGGTTAGGGTTAGGGTTAGGGTTATGGGTTAGTTCAGTAAGTGCTGTGGGTTAGGGTTAGTGTTAGGGTTAAGGTTAAGGTTAGGGTTATGGGTTAGTGCAGTAAGTGCTGTGCTGTGGGTTAGGGTTGGGGTGAGTGCAGTAAGTGCTGTGGGTTAGGGTTGGGGTTAGTGCAGTAAGTGATGTGCTTGTTGAATGACTATCCCTTCAAATCAAATGTTATTAGTCACATTCGCAGAATACAACAGGTATAAAAGGTAACAGGAATACAACGGGACTTGGAATGCAGTTAAAAAATATATGGATAATAAGAAATAAAAGTACAAGTAATTAAAGAGCAGCAATAAAATAACAATAGCGAGACTATACACAGGGGGTACCGTTACAGAGTCAGTTTGCGGGAGCACCGGTTAGTTGAGGAAATATGTACATGGACGGATAATTACTTTAACAACTCTGCCTACAAGTTGTCAGACCCCGGTGGCTGTCATTTAGGTTAGTATTGTTCATCCATCCTCAGTTCTCCTATCACAGCCATTAAACTCTGTAACTGTTTTAAAGTCCCTGAGTGGTTTCCTTCCTCTGGAAGTTGATATATGTTTCTATATTGTGAAAGGGTTAGAGGACAGTTATAGTTGATATCAATATGTTTCTATATTGTGAAAGGGTTAGAGGACAGATCAAATCAAATGTATTTATATAGACCTTCCTACATCAGCTGATGTCACAAAATACTGTACAGAAACACAGCCTAAAACCCCAAACAGCAAGAAATGCCACTGTGTAGAAGCACAGTGGCTAGGAAAACTCCCTAGAAAGGCCAAAACCTAGGAAGAAACCTAGAGAGGAACCAGGCTATGAGGGGTGGCCAGTCCTCTTCTGGCTGTGCCGGGTGGAGATTATAACAGAACATGGCCAAGATGTTCAAAAGTTCATAAATGACCAGCACGGTCAAATAATAATAATTACAGTAGTTGTCAAGGGTGCAACAAGTCAGCACCTCAGGAGTAAATGTCAGTTGGCTTTTCATAGCCGATCACTAAGAGTATCTCTACCGCTCCTGCTGTCTCTAGAGAGTTGAAAACAGCAGCTCTGGGACAGGTAGCACGTCCGGTGAACAGGTCAGTGTTCCATAGCTACAGGCAGAACAGTTGAAACTGGAGCAGCAGCACAGCCAGGTGCACTGGATACAGCAAGGAGTCATCATGCCAGGTAGTCCTGGGGCATGGTCCTAGGGCTCAGGTCAGTTGAAACTGGAGCAGTAGCACGGCCAGGTGGACTGGGGACAACAAGGAGTCATCATGCCAGGTTGTCCTGAGGCATGGTCGTGGGCTCAGGTCCTCCGAGTGAGAGAGAAGAGAGAAATGGAGAATTAGAGCGAGCATACTTGAATTTACACAGGACACCGGATAAGACAGGAGACGTACTCCACATATAACAGACTGACCCTAGCCCCCCCGACACAAACTAATGCAGCATAAATACTGGGGCTGAGACAGGAGGGGTCAGGAGACATTGTGGCCCCATCTGATGATTCCCCCGCACAGGGCCAAACAGGCAGGATATAACCCCACCCACTTTGCCAAAGCACAGCCCCCACACCACTAGAAGGATATCTTCAACCACCAACTTACCATCCTGAGACAAGGCCGAGTATAGCCCACAAAGATCTCCACCACGGCACAACCCAAGGGGGGGGGGAGGTGACAATCCAGACAGGAAGATCACGTCAGTGACTCAACCCACTCAAGTGATGCACCCCTCCTAGGGACGGCATGGAGTACCAGTAAGCCAGTGACTCAGCCCCTGTAATAGGGTTAGAGGCATAGAATCCCAGTGGAAAGAGGGGAACCGGCCAGGCAGAGACAGCAAGGGTGGTTCGTTGCTCCAGAGCCTTTCCGTTCACCTTCCCACTCCTGGGCCAGACGACACTCAATCATATGACCCACTGAAGAGATGAGTCTTCAGTAAAGACTTAAAGGTTGAGACTGAGTCTGCGTCTCTTACATGGGTAGGCAGACCATTCATAAAAATGGAGCTCTATAGGAGAAAGCCCTGCCTCCAGCTGTTTGCTTAGAAATTCTAGGGACAATTAGGAGGCCTGCGTCTTGTGACAATAGCGTACGTGTAGGTATGTACAGCAGGACCAAATCGGGAAATATAGGTAGGAGCAAGCCCATGTAATGCTTTGTAGGTTAGCAGTAAAACCTTGAAATCAGCCCTTGCCTTAACAGGAAGCCAGTGTAGAAATTTCAGATTGTTCTTATTTTCCTCAATTAAGTTGGAAAAATGGGATGATCGAGCAGCAGTGAGGACTCTTCGATACTCCATGGTACTGTCTTTCCAAGCTAGTCGGAAAACTTCCAGTTGGTGTGACGCCATTTCCGTTCCAATTTTCTGGAAGCTTGCTTCAGAGCTCGGGTATTTTCTGTATACCAGGGAGCTCGTTTCTTATGACATTGTGTTTTTAGTAATGCAACTGCATTTAGGGTATTACGCAAGGTTAAATTGAGTTCCTCAGTTAGGTGGGTAACCGATAATTGTACTCCAACGTCCTTGGATAGTTGGAGGGAGTCTGGAAAGGCATCTAGGAATCTTTGGGTTGTCCTAGAAATTTATAGCACGACTTTTGATGATCCTTGGTTGGGGTCTGAGCAGATTATTTGTTGCGATTGCAAAGGTACTAAAATGGTGGTCCGATAGTCCAGGATTATGAGGAAAAACATTAAGATCCACAACATTTATTCCATGGGACAAAACTAGGTCCAGAGTATGACTGTGACAGTGAGTAGGTCCAGAGACATGTTGGACAAAACCCAATGAGTTGATGATGGCTCCGAAAGCCTTTTGGAGTGGGTCTGTGGACTTTTCCATGTGAATATTAAAGTCACCAAAAATTTGAATATTATATGCTATGACTACAAGGTCCGATAGGAATTCAGGGAACTCAGTGAGGAACACTGTATATGGCCCAGGAGGCCTGTAAACAGTAGCTGTAAAAAGTGATTGAGTAGGCTGCATAGATTTCATGAAAACATCGGGGGGTTTTTGTAAATTGAAATTTGCTATCGTAAATGTTAGCAACACCTCCACCTTTGCGGGATGCACGGGGGATATGGTCACTAGTGTAACCAGGAGGTGAGGCCTCATTTAACACAGTAAATTCATCAGGCTTAAGCCATGTTTCAGTAAAGCCAATCACATCAAGATTATGATCAGTGATTAGTTCATTGACTATAACTGCCTTTGATAGCTGAGCTGACTACACTGACTGTGCTAGTGGCAGACTCTACTAAGCTGGCAGGCTGGCTATTTCATTTCAGTTATAGTTGATATCAATATGTTTCTATAATGTGAAAGGGTTAAAGGACAGTAGAAGTTGATATATAGTTGAAGTCGGACATTTACATACACCTTAACCAAATACATTTAAACTTTTGACAACTATTGACATTTACTATACAGAGATATTAAACAAATATATATATATGCCATTTAGCAGACGCTTTTATCCAAAGCGACTTACAGTCATGTGTGCATGCATTCTACATATGGGTGGTCCCGGAATCGAACCCACTACCCTGGCGTTACAAGCGCCATGCTCTACCAACTGAGCTACAGAAGGACCAAGTACACCTCCAATTGACTCAAATAATGTCAATTAGCCAATCAGAAGCTTCTAAAGCCATGACAATTTTCTGGAATTTTCCAAGCTGTTTAAAGGCACAGTCAATTTAGTGCATGTAAACTTCTGACCCACTGGAATTGTGATAGTGAATAATAAGTGAAATAACCTGTCTGGATTGGTTGAAAAACGAGTTTTAATGACTCCAACATAAGTGTATGTAAACTTCCGACTTCAACTATGTAAATAAGGTATTTTGATGTTTCGCTTGTTTCGCTGTGTCATTATGGTGTATTGTGTGTAGATTGATGAGGACCGTTTTTATTTAACTTCAATGGGATAGGGGGCAGCATTTTCACTTTTGGATGAAAAGCGTGCCCAGAGTAAACTGCCTCCTACTCAGTCCCAAATGCTAATATATGCATATTATTATATGCATATTAGTATTGGATAGAAAACACTCTGAAGTTTCTAAAACGGTTTGAATGATGTCTGTGAGTATAACATAACTCATATGGCAGGCTAAAACCGGAGAAAAAAAATCTGAGGTTTGTCGTTTTTCAACTCAGCTCCTATTGAAGATACAGTGGGATATTGGTTATGTTGCACTTCCCAAGGCTTCCACTAGATGTCAACAGTCTTTAGAACGTTATTTGATGCTTCTACTATGAAGGGGGGCTGAATGAGAGGGGAATGAGTCAGAGGTCTGCCTGAGTCCCACGAGCTGACCATGCGCTGTCATGAGAGAGTTCGCTCTCGTACCATTGCTTTTCTTCAGACAATGGAATTCTCCGGTTGGAACATTATTGAACATTTATGATAAAAACATCCTAAAGATTGATTCTATACATCGTTTGATATGTTTCTACAACCAGTAATATAACTGTTTGGAATATAACTGTTTCGTCCGACCTTTCCGCTGGAAGTTGCATGCCCGTTTCGATTTGTTTACCAAACGCCCTAAAAAAAAGGAGGTATATGGACATAAATGATGACCTTTATCAAACAAATCAAACATTTATTGTGGAACTGGGATTCCTGGGAGTGCATTCTGATGAAGATCAAAGGTAAGGTAATATTTATAATGCTATTTCTGACTAACGTTGACTGCGCAACATGGCGGATATTTCTTTTGGCTAGTTTGGGCTCCGAGCTCCGTACTCAGATTATTGCATGGCATGCTTTTTCCGTATAGTTTTTATTAAATCTGACACAGCGATTGCATTAAGGAGAAGTTTATCTAAATTCCCATGCATAACACTTGAATTATCATCAACATTTATAATGAGTATTTCTGTGAATTGATGTGGATCTCTGCAAAATCACTGCATGTTTTGGAACTACTGAACATAACACGGCAATGTAAAATTCGATTTCTGGAAATAAATATGCACTTTATCGAACAAAACATACATGTATTGTGTAACATGAAGTCCTATGAGTGTCATCTGATGAAGATCATCAAAGTTTAGTAATTTATCTTATCTCTATTTGTGCTTTTTGTAACTCCTCTCTTTGGCTGGAAAAATTGCAGGGTTTTTCTGTGACTTGGTGGTGACCTAACAATCGTTTGTGGAGCTTTCGCTGTAAAGCATTTTTGAAATCAGACACTGTGGCTGGATTAACGAGAACTTTATCTTTAAAATGGTGCCTAATACTTGTATGTTTGAGAAATTTGATTTATGAGATTTCTGATGATTTGTCAATTTCATTGGCTGTTGGCAAGGGGTTCAGCGGAACCCCAGTCCTAGACATGTTAACCTATTTTAGAATAAGGCTGTACTGTAACAAAATGTGGAAAAAGGGAAGGGGTCTGCAGCGTTTTAGCCAAGTGCAACCAGCTTGATCGTTGCGCTGACCATTTTGTTTCAGTGGTGAACATAGAGATCAGCCTGGTTCCACCATGTTAGTTGACAAGACAACGTTGAAATGTTTACTGTGCTTTAAGACAAGTATACACTGGATACAAATTCACTTGGAGTGTCAACAGAATGTTGTTGTCTGTCAGAATGTCTGTTACTGTCACACCCACTCCCCTTCTCCAGCAATCATCGTCGCCTATCTATTAACCACCTATCTATTAACCACCGGCACTGGCAATCATTACACACATCTGGTCCCCATCATTACACACACCTGATCATTACACACCCTTTATTTAGTCCTCAGTAGCCTCAGTCATCAGGCAGTGTTGTTTTTTCATTCACTTTCTGTATTCTTCTCATGCATCATTACACACACCTGGTCCCCATCATTACACACACCTGATCATTACACACCCTTTATTTAGTCCTCAGTAATCAGGCAGTGTTGTTTTTTCATTCACGTTCTGTATTCTTCTCATGTTTCGTTTAACTGCATTCATTATTAAACGGACCTTCTACACCTGCTTCTTGACACCTGGCCTATATGTCTACGATCTACACAAAATACTATAGAATGTCAAAGTGGAAGACAAATTCTAACATTTGTAAAATAATATGTAGATTAGATAAATATGTCTTGATTAGATAAATAGTAGATAATATTCCCCTGGGACAATACATGTTAGAATCACCTTTGGCAGCGATTACAGCTGTGAGTCTTTGAGGGTAAGTTTAAGAGGTTTCCACACCTGCATTGTGCAACATTTGCCCATTATTTTTGTATTTATTCTTTAAGCTCTGTCAAATTGGTTGTTGGTCATTGCTCGGAAACCATTTTGAGGTGACGCCATACATTTTTAAGCAGATTTAATTCAACACTGTAACCAGGCCACTCAGGAAAATTCACTGTCTTCTTGATTTTTTATTTAACTAGGCAAGTCAGTTAAGAACAAATTCTTATTTTCAATAACTGCCTAGGAACAGTGGGTTAACTGCCTGTTCAGGGGCAGAACAGATTTGTACCTTGTCAGCTCAGGGGTTTGAACTTGCAACCTTCCAGTTACTAGTCCAAAGCTCTAACCACTAGGCTACCCTGCCGCCCAAGTTGATAAGCAACTCCAGTGTAGATTTGGCCTTTAGTTTTAGGTTATTGTCCTGCTGAAATGTGAATTAATCTCTCAGTGTCTAGTGGAAAGCAGACTGAACAAGGTTTTCCTATAAGATCGTTCCTGTGTTTAGCTCCATTCCATTTATTTTTTATCCTGAAAAATTCCCCAGGCCAGAACGATTAAAGGCATACCAATAACATGATGCAGCCACCACTATACTTGATAAAATGTAGAGCGGTACTCTGTGATGTGTTGTATTGGATTTGCCCCAAGCATAACACTTTGTATTCAGAACAAAAGGTTAATTGCTTTGCCATATTTTTTTGCAGAATGACTTTAGTGCCTTTTTGCAAACATGAGGCATGTTTAGGAATATTTCTATTCTGTACAGGCTTCCTTCTTTTCACTCTGTCAATTAGGTTACTATTGTGGATTAACTAATTGGTCAAATCAAATTGTATTTTTCATATACGCCAAATACAACAGCTGTAGACCTTACAGTGAAATGTTTACCTGAAAGCCTTTAACCAACAATGCAGTTAAGAAACATAAGTGTTAAGTGTTACTAAAATCAACTGATGTAAAAAAAATATTTAAAAATAGAACTAATAATTAAAGGGAAAAAAATAAAACAGTAGTGAAACAATATACAGGAGGTAACGGTACAGAATCAATGTGCGGGGACACAGGTTAGCTGTTCAGGAGCCTTATGGCTTGGGGGGGTAGATGCTGTTCAGGAGCCTTATGGCTTGGGGGGGGGGTAGATGCTGTTCAGGAGCCTTATGGCTTGGGGGGGGGTAGATGCTGTTCAGGAGCCTTATGGCTTGGGGGAGGGGGGGTAGATGCTGGTAAGAAGCCTTTTGGACCTAGACTTGGTGCTGCTACAGCTTGCTGGTACAGCTTGCTGTGCAGTAGCAGAGAGAACAGTCTATGACTAGGCCCTTCCTCTGACACCACCTGGTATATAGCTCCTGGATGACAGGAAGCTTGGCCCCTGTGATGTACATGGCTGTACACACTACCCTACGTAGTGTCTTGCGGTCGGAGGCCGAGCAGTTGCCATACAAGGCAGTGATGCAACGTTGGTGCAGATGTAGAATCTTGAGGATCAGAGTACTCATGCCTAATCTTTTCAGTCTCCTGAGGGGGAATAGGCATTGTCGTGCCCTCGTCACGACTGTCTTGGTGTGTTTGGACAATTCTAGTTTGTCGTTGATGTGGACAACAAGGAATTTGAAGCTCTCAACGGATCCAATACAGCCCCGTCGATGAGAATGGGGGCGTGCTCTGTCCTCCTTTTTCTATAGTCCACAATCTCCCTTGTCTGGATCACATTGAGGAAGAGGTTGATATCCTGGTACCACACTGCCAGGTCTCTGACCTTTACCCTATAGGCGGTCTCATCATTGTCGGTGATCCGGCCTACCACTGTTGTATCGTCAGCAAACTTAATGATGGTGTTGGAGTTGTGCTTGGCCATGCAGTCATGAGTGAACAGGTAGTACAGGAGGGGACTGAGCACGCACCCCCATCTGTTTATTACCTTGGCTTTCGAAGACTTTAGATAGGCAGGGCCGGGGTTGGAGTAGCCAGGAGGAAGGCATGGCCAGCCGTAGAGAAATGCTTATTGAAATGTTTGATTATCGTGGATTAGTCGGTGGTGACCGTGTTACCTAGCCTCAGTGCAATGGGCAGCTGGGAGGAGGTACTCTTGTTCTCCACCTCTTTCAGGGCCATTAGCCATTATAGCCACTCGGTACCAGCGGTGATCCGGTGCCAAGGTCCAGAGCTTACGGCAAGGATCTGGTGGAGTAGTGGATTCTAGCCGAGTTTGAGTGGAGTCCGGGTGAACTACTGAGTATGCGGAGAGGTGGGCCTCAGGGATAGCGTCGGTAGTGGGTCACTCAGTGGCAGCTAGCTAGCTGTGAAGATCAGGAGTAATGGTCCAGGGTTTACAGCAGGAATCCGGCGTTGTAGTGGAGAAACAGTCCTATACCAGTAGGCTGGCGAGTATTATTCAGGCTAAAATAAAGGGCTGGCATCTGTGCAGAAGGTAAAGGCCGCTAGCAGTCGCTAACAATGACTAAATAGCTTGTAGCTAATTAGCTGGTTAGCTTCTGATGGCTAGGTGGTTCTGGCTATAAGGTCTAAATAGTATTGTCAAGTTGTCTAGGTGTTATAATTATTTCAGCTCTGCCCAAATTTGAAAACTGCTTGCTCAACACGTGAAGGATGCAAAGGGACAACTCAATTCCTTTAGTGTTTTCTTATGGTTTTGATGCCATTTGTTGAATGTGTTGAAACAGTAGATTTTTTGAATAGAGTAGTTGAATGACAGAGGAATAAGGAATAGGGAATAGGAATAGGTTGATAAGAGAATAAACATGCATTATTTTACACAATAAACAATGCATGACACAGCAACAAAGCATGGCTTTGAATAAAGTAAACGTTTAAACAATTTAATCTAGCACTTCAAGCAATTACTTCTGCAGTCAGAAAATATACACAAAAAAGTCACCACTCTTACCAGAGTTAACCATGTAAATTGTGCCAAGCACTGGATGCAACATAATAAATCATTCCAAACATTACATACCAGTTGCGTCTTTAGGGTTGAACAGTGAGCTGTTTGTATGTTGAGGACCCAAGCAAAGCTAAGCCCAAACATTTTATACCCATGCTTATCTGCCAGGTACGCATGTAAAAGTAGTCCCTTCAGAAATCCTGGCTCAATTTTTTAGTTCCACCCGTGTTTTTGGGTTATCTGCCCTCTTGAGGCCTGGAGTTCTTTAAAGGAAGAGCTGCCATTGTGCTCATGTTTTGAGTGTTCTGCTTTTTGATGCAAGTATAAGGTCACAAGGCAAGACCCAGATATAAATGGTTTGAGTCTTTGATATTTATTATTCAATCCGAAAGGGGTAGGCAAGAGAATGGTCATGGACAGGCAAAAGGTCAAAACCAGTTCATAGTCAAGGAGGTACAGAGTGGCCTGCAGGCTCGAGGTCAGGGCAGGCAGAATGGTCAGGCAGACTGGTACGGAGTCTAGAAAACAGGCAAGGGTCAAAACCAGGAGGACTACCAAAAAGAGAATAGAAGCAGGAGTACAGGAAAAAGCGCTGGTTGACTTGAAAGACAAACAAGACGAACTGGCACAGAGGAAACACGGAGATAAATACACCAGGGAAAATAAGTGACACCTGGAGTGGGTGGAGACAATCACAAGGACAGGTGAACTAGATCTGGTGTGACAAATAGTTTGCAAGCCTTGCCACATCCGTCACAGGGGGTACCGGTACAGAGTCAATGTGGAGGCTATATACAGGGGGTACCGGTACAGAGTCAATGTGGAGGCTATATACAGGGGGTACCGGTACAGAGTCAATGTGGAGGCTATATACAGGGGGTACCGGTACAGAGTCAATGTGGAGGCTATATACAGGGGGTACCGGTACAGAGTCAATGTGGAGGCTATATATACAGGGGGTAACCGGTACAGAGTCAATGTGGAAGCTATATACAGGGGGGTACCAGTACAGAGTCAATGTGGAGGCTATATACATGGGGTACCGGTACAGAGTCAATGTGGAGGCTATATACAGGGGGTACCAGTACAGAGTCAATGTGGAGGCTATATATACAGGGGGTAACCGGTACAGAGTCAATGTGGAAGCTATATACAGGGGGGTACCAGTACAGAGTCAATGTGGAGGTTATATACATGGGGTACCAGTACAGAGTCAATGTGGAGGCTATATACAGGAGGTACCAGTACAGAGTCAATGTGGAGGCTATATACAGGGGGTAAGTGGTACAGAGTCAATGTGGAGGTTATATACAGGGGGTACCAGTACAGAGTCAATGTGGAGGCTATATACAGGAGGTACCAGTACAGAGTCAATGTGGAGGTTATATACAGGGTGGTACCAGTACAGAGTCAATTTTTAATTTTAATTTTAACTTTATTTAACTAGGCAAGTCAGCTAAGAACAAATTCTTATTTGGTACCAGCAGTAGTGACTGAGTTTATTGATACACCATCCACATGAATAATTAACTGTTTACTACTTGAATACATATATAACTGAATTTGGGGGACTGTGTACAAAAATATTTATAAACGGTTCACCCGACATGGTTGAAAATAGCCTCAAATTAAAGCTAATAGTCTGCTGTTTCACCTCATATTCAGTATCATTTCAAATCCAAACAACTTGTCCCTGTCTTCAACCTAAAACTACCACCTACCATAATTTACTTAGCTAGCTAACTAGCTAGGTGGTTTAAGTTTTGCTGTAGCAACGAGGGCATAGGAATTAGGAAAGCAACATTCACCTCCACAAAAATGCTGTTCACATTGATATCCATACTGAATGAAGCAGTTAAGGGACCTCATGGGCATTTTTTGTAACATAATTTAATTAAAGGGGAAATTAACCTTAAAATGTTTGGTGCAACTGTCTTAACGTGAAGGTAACTTTAACGGAAAAGATAAGAGAAAATGTGTGTGTGTGTGTGTGTGTCTGTTTGTGTGTGTGCCTTGTCTGCGTGTGTGTGGATGTGTGTGTGTGGTGCCTGCGCAAGTCTGTGTGTGAGCAGGAACGGGCAGGAAGACAGGCTAACCTGGGATCTAAGGCTGACAGAACTACTGCAGGAGGGGAGGCTAGAACCGTGTAAGAGAATGGAACACTAAGATATTGGGATCTAAGGCTGACAGAACTACTGCAGGAAGGGAGGCTAGAACCGTGTAAGAGAATGGAACACTAAGATATTGGGATCTAAGGCTGACAGAACTACTGCAGGAAGGGAGGCTAGAACCGTGTAAGAGAATGGAACACTAAGATATTGTAAGTGTGTGTGTGTGTGTGTGTGTGTGTGTGTGTGTGTGTGTGTGTGTGTGTGTGTGTGTGTGTGTGTGTGTGTGTGTGTGTGTGTGTGTGTGTGTGTGTGTGTGTGTGTGTGTGTGTGTGTGTGTGTGTGTGTGTGTGTGTGTGTGTGTCTACATGTGTGTAGCCAGTGTTTCTTATTATCAGTAGTCCCCTCACACTCCCTTTGACACACACACACACACACACAGGGAATTCCAATCGGTAACAATGATGATTTCTCAAACTGCCTGACCAATCACACTCCAACATAAACAACTAACGAATGGAGTCCCAACTTCCTCAAACACAAACACACATGTTGCTTAGAGCCAGACATGGCTCCCCCTAATTAGCCCCTTTCAGGGTTTAACACACAGACACACACACACTCCAGCTGCGTTTCCATGCCGACAGCCTGCACTTCCGGGCTTGGAGAGGAAATGCCAATCTCTGTTTCAGTGCCTGTTCCTCTCAGCGCCTGTTCCTCTGAAGACACACAGGGCTGCAATTCTGTACTTTTTAGATCATATCACATAGTTAACTGTTACCCACCCCCCTCTCTCTCTCTCTCTCTCTCTCTCTCTCTCTCTCTCTCTCTCTCTCTCTCTCTCTCTCTCTCTCTCTCTCTCCTCTTCTCTCTCTTCTCTCTTTCTTTCTCTCTTTCTCTCTCTCCTCAATTCAATTCAATTCAAGGGCTTTATTGGCATGGGAAACATGTGTTAACATTGCCAAAGCAAGTGAGGTAGACAACATACAAAGTGAATATATAAAGTGAAAAACAACAAAAAATAACAGTAAACATTACACATACAGAAGTTTAAAAACAGTAAAGACATTACAAATGTCATATTATATATATATATACAATGTACAAATAGTTAAATGACACAAGATAAAATGAATAAGCATAAATATAGGTTGTATTTACAATGGTGTTTGTTCTTCACTGGTTGCCCTTTTCTCGTGGCAACAGGTCACAAATCTTGCTGCTGTGATGGCACACTGTGGAATTTCACCCAAAAGATATGGGAGTTTTTCAAAATTTGATTTGTTTTCGAATTCTTTGTGGATCTGTGTAATCTGGGGGAAATATGTCTCTCTAATATGGTCATACATTGGGCAGGAGGTTAGGAAGTGCAGCTCAGTTTCCACCTCATTTTGTGGGCAGTGAGCACATAGCCTGTCTTCTCTTGAGAGCCATGTCTGCCTACGGCAGCCATTCTCAATAGCAAGACTATGCTCACTGAGTCTGTACATAGTCAAAGCTTTCCTTAATTTTGGGTCAGTATTCTGCCGCTGTGTACTCTCTGTGTAGGGCCAAATAGCATTCTAGTTTGCTCTGTTTTTTTGTTAATTCTTTCCAATGTGTTAAGTAATTATCTTTTTGTTTTCTCATGATTTGGTTGGGTCTCTCTCTCCCTTTCTCCCTCTCTCTCTCCCTCTCTCCCTTTCTCCCTCTCTCTCTCCCTCTCTGCCTTTCTCTCTCTCTCTCTCTCTCTCTCTCTCTCTCTCTCTCTCTCTCTCTCTCTCTCTCTCTCTCTCTCCTCTCTCTCTCCCTCTCTGCCTTTCTCTCTCTCTCTCTCTCTCTCTCTCTCTCTCTCTCTCTCTCTCTCTCTCTCTCTCTCTCTCTCCCTCTCTCCCTCTCTCTCTCCCTCTCTGCCTTTCTCTCTCCCTCTCTCCCTCACTCTCTCCCTCTCTCCCTCTCTCTCTCCCTCTCTGCCTTTCTCTCTCTCTCTCTCTCTCTCTCTCTCTCTCTCTCTCTCTCTCTCTCTCTCTCTCTCTCTCTCTCTCTCTCTCTCTCTCTCTCTCTCTCTCTCTCTCTCTCTCTCTCTCTCTCTCTCTCTCTCTCTCTCTCTCTCTCTCTCTCTCTCTCTCTCTCTCTCTCTCTCTCTCTCTCTCTCTCTCTCTCTCTCTCTCTCTCTCTCTCTCTCTCTCTCTCTCTCTCTCTCTCTCTCTCTCTCTCTCTCTAAAAGGAGATTCTCCTATTAAAGTAAGAGAAATCAACACAGAAAAGCAGACACTTCATCCATTCAAACTAGAGGTCGACCGATTAGGATTTTTCAACGCCGATACCGGGACCAAAAAAGCCGATACTGATTAATTGGCCGATTTTTTTATTTTTTACAATTTGTGATAATGACAACTACTGAATTAATTAATACTTATTTTAACTTAATATAATACATCAATAAAATCAATTTAGCCTCAAATAAATAATGAAACATGTTCAATTTGGTTTAAGTAATGCAAAAACAAAGTGTTGGAGAAGAACGTAAAAGTGCAATATGTGCCATGTAAGAAAGCTAACGTTTCAGTTCCTTGCTCAGAACATGAGAACATATGAAAGTTGTTGGTTTCTTTTAACATGATATATTCCAAGGTAAGAGGTTTTAGGTTGTAGTTATTATAGGAATTATAGGACTATTTATCTCTATTCCATTTGTATTTCATATACCTTTGACTATTGGATGTCCTTATATGCACTTTAGTATTGCCAGTGTAACAGTATAGCTTCCGTCCCCCTCCTCACCCCTACCTGGGCTCGAACCAGGAACACATCGACAACAGCCACACTCGAAGCATCGTTACCCATCACTCCACAAAAGCCACGGCCCTTGCAGCGCAAGGGGAATAACTACTCCAAATCTAAAAGTGAGTGATGTTTGAAACAGTATTAGCGCACACCCAGCTAACTAGCTAGCCATTTCACATTGGTTACACCAGCCATTAGGCTGATAGGCTTGAAGTCATAAACAGCGCTGTGCTTGCGAAGAGCTTCTGGCAAAACGCACAAAAGTGCTGTTTGAATGAATAATTACGGGCCTGCTGCTGCTCAGTCAGACTGCTCTAAACTTATTTAAGTTTATTTAAGTCTTAAGGAACTATAGTGAGCCATTACATCACTTCCTGTTTCACTAGGGTATAAAATGAGGTAACACGCATGCAATATCCCTTTGTCATCCAACATCATGAAGAAAACCATTTTATATTCAGAAGCCTTTTGGCCTCTGCTTAGCCTCCGTATCTTGGCAACTGCAGACTAGATCTCTGGTGAATTGCTCCAAAAAGTACAGCCTGTCTTTGCTGTAAACACAGGTACACTAAGAGGTGGTAATGAGGACAACCTTTGCTGCTTTACCAGCATTTCAGTGATAGATGGTTGGTGTAGCAGAATGTTGACAACAGTGGCCATGTTGTCAGCTCCACCCTGATCTGGGTTGGTAGGCCTTCCTCTCCTAGTTGGATGTTGCAGCTGCCTATCTTTTGGTCTTACAACAGGCTGTGTGTTAGTTGACCTACGATGAACAGAGCTGTATGTGGTGGTAGCACTTTCTTGCAACATACTACTTTGACCCTGGCCCTGTGCACAGACATGGTGAACAAGGGGATACATTCATGGAATACATTCAGCTTAGCACTTTTAGACCATATTTCAGCTTCAAGCTCTAATTCTTCCATTTATGATTTGAGTTGAGGCTCTTGTTCCTCCAATAGTTGTTTCCTTTTCAATGTTTCAACTTTAACCAATAAGCTGCCCTTTCAGCCTCCAAATTGAGCTTGATATAAGATGTGGTGGATTGTCTTGAGCGCCTGCTGTGTTGTGACTAATTTCCACATTTTGATTAGATATTTACGATACTGTCCCTTGGCTGGACCTCCGCATCAGTTTTGTTAGCAGCTGAGCATTGATGTGCTTCTTCCATCCATGTGTCCACTGTGGATACAAAATAATCCAGTGTTGCTGTGTTTGGGCCAAACCATTCGACCTGATCCTTTTCTGCCTCTGTGTTTGGGCCAAACCATTCGACCTGTTCCTTTTCTGCCTCTGTGTTTGGGCCAAACCATTCGACCTGATCCTTTTCTGCCTCTGTGTTTGGGCCAAACCATTCGACCTGATCCTTTTCTGCCTCTGTGTTTGGGCCAAACCATTCGACCTGATCCTTTTCTGCCTCTGTGTTTGGGCCAAACCATTCGACCTGATCCTTTTCTGCCTCTGTGTTTGGGCCAAACCATTCGACCTGATCCTTTTCTGCCTCTGTGTTTGGGCCAAACCATTCGACCTGATCCTTTTCTGCCTCTGTTTGGGCCAAACCATTCGACCTGATCCTTTTCTGCCTCTGTGTTTGGGCCAAACCATTCGACCTGATCCTTTTCTGCCTCTGTGTTTGGGCCAAACCATTCGACCTGATCCTTTTCTGCCTCTGTGTTTGGGCCAAACCATTCGACCTGATCCTTTTCTGCCTCTGTGTTTGGGCCAAACCATTCGACCTGATCCTTTTCTGCCTCTGTGTTTGGGCCAAACCATTCGACCTGATCCTTTTCTGCCTCTGTGTTTGGGCCAAACCATTCGACCTGATCCTTTTCTGCCTCTGTGTTTGGGCCAAACCATTCGACCTGATCCTTTTCTGCCTCTGTGTTTGGGCCAAACCATTCGACCTGATCCTTTTCTGCCTCTGTGTTTGGGCCAAACCATTCGACCTGATCCTTTTCTGCCTCTGTGTTTGGGCCAAACCATTCCCTGATCCTTTTCTGCCTCTGTGTTTGGGCCAAACCATTCGACCTGATCCTTTTCTGCCTCTGTGTTTGGGCCAAACCATTCGACCTGATCCTTTTCTGCCTCTGTGTTTGGGCCAAACCATTCGACCTGATCCTTTTCTGCCTCTGTGTTTGGGCCAAACCATTCGACCTGATCCTTTTCTGCCTCTGTGTTTGGGCCAAACCATTCGACCTGATCCTTTTCTGCCTCTGTGTTTGGGCCAAACCATTCGACCTGATCCTTTTCTGCCTCTGTGTTTGGGCCAAACCATTCGACCTGATCCTTTTCGCCTCTGTGTTTGGGCCAAACCATTCGACCTGATCCTTTTCTGCCTCTGTGTTTGGGCCAAACCATTCGACCTGATCCTTTTCTGCCTCTGTGTTTGGGCCAAACCATTCGACCTGATCCTTTTCTGCCTCTGTGTTTGGGCCAAACCATTCGACCTGATCCTTTTCTGCCTCTGTGTTTGGGCCAAACCATTCGACCTGATCCTTTTCTGCCTCTGTGTTTGGGCCAAACCATTCGACCTGTTCCTTTTCTGCCTCTGTGTTTGGGCCAAACCATTCGACCTGATCCTTTTCTGCCTCTGTGTTTGGGCCAAACCATTCGACCTGATCCTTTTCTGCCTCTGTGTTTGGGCCAAACCATTCGACCTGATCCTTTTCTGCCTCTGTGTTTGGGCCAAACCATTCGACCTGATCCTTTTCTGCCTCTGTGTTTGGGCCAAACCATTCGACCTGATCCTTTTCTGCCTCGTCGGCTGGTAATAAAACCTTTATGGACTCATTGAGATCATGCAACTCCTTAACCAACTTTGAGGAATCAGTGAACATATTTGTGTAAACCAATTCCACATTTCCGTCATCACCCATAAACTGTGATCTCATTTATATTTTTAGCAAGTGCACCCAATTTAGCACTTCTAGATCATTACAATTTCTTAAGAATTTCAATTGTATCCATTTTAAAAGCACGTAACAGTGAACGATTAGCACATTATGAACACATTTTAGCAAAGCACAGCTTAATGAATGAGCCCAACACATGAGGTCATCACAAGACACAACAGCCAAGACACATACAATTCAAGCTCCGCGAGCGATTCCAAGCTCCACGAGCAATTCCAAGCTCCACGAGCGATTCCAAGCTCACGAGCGATTCCAAGCTCCACGAGCGATTCCAAGCTCCACGAGCGATTCCAAGCTCCACGAGCAATTCCAAGCTCCACAACTCTCAAAGGTTCCCCGAAATTATCCAACACCTCGAGCAGATTGAGCAATAGAAAGAGCAACCATACTTCATTCCCCTCTCTCCAAAGTGAGTAACGCGAAGTCAGAGAGCTACAATAGAGTCAGTCACTTCTTCACTTGGAATATACAGTTGAGGCAATATCGGAATCCAATTCCAAACTTGCCTTGAGGCACCAAGTATGTGATGCCGTAGTCAGACGGGCTTCCAAAGCAACCACTGAACATGGTTTTGGGAATCCAATTCCAAACTTGCCTTGAGGCACCAAGTATGTGATGCCGTAGTCAGACGGGCTTCCAAAGCAACCACTGAACATGGTTTTGGGAATCCAATTCCAAACTTGCCTTGAGGCACCAAGTATGTGATGCCGTAGTCAGACGGGCTTCCAAAGCAACCACTGAATATGGTTTTGGGAATCCAATTCCAAACTTGCCTTGAGGCACCAAGTATGTGATGCCGTAGTCAGACGGGCTTCCAAAGCAACCACTGAATATGGTTTTGGGAATCCAATTCCAAACTTGCCTTGAGGCACCAAGTATGTGATGCCGTAGTCAGACGGGCTTCCAAAGCAACCACTGAATATGGTTTTGGGAATCCAATTCCAAACTTGCCTTGAGGCACCAAGTATGTGATGCCGTAGTCAGACGGGCTTCCAAAGCAACCACTGAATATGGTTTTGGGAATCCAATTCCAAACTTGCCTTGAGGCACCAAGTATGTGATGCCGTAGTCAGACGGGCTTCCAAAGCAACCACTGAACATGGTTTTGGGAATCCAAAGTTCCAAGTGTAAAAAGCAAACATTTATTTTCAGAACAAAAGGTAATTTCATAGGTAAAAGGAAGGCGAACATGGAGAAAAAGGGTGTGCCCAGGAAAGGTTCTAGTAGATCTAACACAAAACAAATGAACAAACTACTTCCCTTGTTGAACCTACCTCTGGTTAGAGCATTAACTTGAGTTAATATGGACATTTACAACACATTTAGAACTAGTTCCTAGTTACACAACAACAACAGCAGCAGCAACAACAACAACAACAGCAACAACAGCATCAACATTAACACTCATAACCCTCCTGTCATCAATAATACAGATGTGACATCATCAACAGCTGGTTGGAAAATGCTAACTCTCTCCAACTTTCCCTCTCTCTTCCTAACTCTTTCCCTCTCTCCTTCTCCCCCTCTCTCTCTCCCCCTCTCTCCCCCTCCCTCTCTCTCTCCCCCTCTCTCCCCCTCCCTCCTCTCTTCTCCTCCCTCTCTCTTCTCCTCTCTCACCCTCTCTCCCCATCTCTCCTACTATCCCTCTTCCTCAGAGACGAAAGGAAAGAACGCTTGGTATAAGGCTGTGATCATCATCACGGTGCTTGGTATCACAGCGATAGTTGCCCTGGTGACAACAGCAGTATTGCAGAACAAGCCTCTCCTACAGAAGTACAAGGTACTATATGTGGTTGTTATGGCAATGAGGTACAATAAATGTTTGCAATAGCTTTTTCAGATTCTGTGGCTGCGATGGAAAAATCCCAAATAGTGTAGACTATATTATGCATTGGTTGAAGCTCAAGCTGAATTTAAATCTCCCTACCATCATATCTAAGCCAATATGATACCAATGTTTATGAAAAGGTACATAGCACATTCCCCACCTCTCGTCATGAGCTGTACGTCCGTTACCAAGAACCACATACCGGATATCTTAACAGGGTCGTTGACAATTGAATTTTCAGAGTATTTTCTGTGGCTATCTAGCTCACATTTTAGTCGTCGGATTAAAAACGAGACTAGCCTCCATAAAGTGACCATAGGATTTAAAAAATGTCTGATGGCAGGTCTCCTGGGTGGTGCAGCAGTCTAAGGCACTGCATCGCAAGGCTTGGGGCATTATTATAGCCAATTTAGCTAGCCAACTAGCCAGTAAACAGTAGCTACAAGCCAACGAGACTGTGCCATACAGGGCCTTCAGAAACTAGCCAACTAACTGCATCTGTCCTCGTGCTCCTAGACCTTAGTGCTGCTTTTGATACCATCGATCACCACATTCTTTTGGAGAGATTGGAAACCCAAATTGGTCTACACGGACATGTTCTGGCCTGGTTTAGGTCTTATCTGTCGGAAAGATATCAGTTTGTCCTGTGAATGGTTTGTCCTCTGACAAATCAACTGTACATTTCGGTGTTCCTCAAGGTTCTGTTTTAGGACCACTATTGTTTTCACTATATATTTTACCTCTTGGGGATGTTATTCAAAACATAATGTAAACTTTCACTGCTATCGGATGACACACAGCTGTACATTTCAATGAAACATGGTGAAGCACCAAAATTGCCCTCGCTAGAAGCATGTGTTTCAGACATAAGGAAGTGGATGGCTGCAAACTTTCTACTATTAAACAGTAGGACAAAACAGAGATGCTTGTTCTAGGTCCCAAGAAACAAAGAGATCTTCTGTTGAATCTGACAATTAATCTTAATGGTTGTACAGTCGCCTCAAATAAAACTGTGAAGGACCTCGGCGTTACTCTGGACCCTGATCTCTCTTTTGAAGAACATATCAAGACCATTTCGAGGACAGCTTTTTTCCATCTACGTAACATTGCAAAAATCAGAAACTTTCTGTCCAAAAATGATGCAGAAAAATTAATCCATGCTTTTGTCACTTCTAGGTTAGACTACTGCAATGCTCTATTTTCCGGCTACCCAGATAAAGCACTAAATAAACTTCAGTTAGTGCTAAATACGGCTGCTAGAATCCTGACTAGAACCAAAAAATTTGATCATATTACTCCAGTGCTAGCCTCTCTACACTGGCTTCCTGTCAAAGCAAGGGCTGATTTCAAGGTTTTACTGCTAACCTACAAAGCATTACATGGGCTTGCTCCTACCTACCTTCTGATTTGGTCCTGCCGTACATACCTATACGTAGCTACGGTCACAAGACGCAGGCCTCCTAATTGTCCCTAGAATTTCTAAGCAAACAGCTGGAGGCAGGGCTTTCTCCTATAGAGCTCCATTTTTATGGAACGGTCTGCCTACCCATGTCAGAGACGCAAACTCGGTCTCAACCTTTAAGTCTTTACTGAAGACTCATCTCTTCAGTGGGTCATATGATTGAGTGTAGTCTGGCCCAGGAGTGGGAAGGTGAACGGAAAGGCTCTGGAGCAACGAACCGCCCTTGCTGTCTCTGCCTGGCCGGTTCCCCGTTTTCCACTGGGTTTCTCTGCCTCTAACCCTGTTACGGGGGCTGAGTCACTGGCTTGCTGGGGCTCTCTCAGTGCCGTCCCTGGGGGGCCATGCGTCACCTGGGTGGGTTGATTCACTGTTGTGGTCGGCCTGTCTGGGTTCCCCCCCACCCCTTGGGTTGTACCGTGTCGGAGATCTTTGTGGGCTATACTCGGCCTTGTCTCAGGATGGTAAGTTGGTGGTTGAAGATTTCCCTCTAGTGGTGTGGGGGCTGTGCTTTGGCAAAGTGGGTGGGGTTATATCCTTCCTGTTTGGCCCTGTCCGGGGTGTGCCATCGGATGGGGCCACAGTGTCTCCTGACCCCTCCTGTCTCAGCCTCCAGTATTTATGCTGCAGTAGTTTATGTGTCGGGGGCTAGGGTCAGTTTGTTTATCTGGAGTACTTCTCCTGTCCTATTCGGTGTCCTGTGTAAATCTAAGTGTGCGTTCTCTAATTCTCTCCTTCTCTCTTTCTTTCTCTCTCGGAGGACCTGAGCCCTAGAACCATGCCCCAGGACTACCTGACATGATGACTCCTTGCTGTCCCCAGTCCACCTGGCCATGCTGCTGCTCCAGTTTCAACTGGCCTGGGCCCTAGGACCATGTCCCAGGACTACCTGACATGAGGACTCCTTGCTGTCCCCAGTCCACCTGGCCATGCTCCTGCTCCAGTTTCAACTGTTCTGCCTTACTATTATTCAACCATGCTGGTCATTTAGAACATTTGAACATCTTGGCCACGTTCTGCTATAATCTCCACCTGGCACAGCCAGAAGAGGACTGTAGCCACCCCACATATGCTCTCTCTAATTCTCTCTTTCTTTCTCTCAGAAACTCTCGGAGGACCTGAGCCCTAGGACCGTGCCCCAGGACTACCTGACATGATGGCTCCTTGCTGTCCCCAGTCCATCTGACTGTGCTGCTGCTCCAGTTTCAACTGTTCTGCCTTATTAATTTGACCATGCTGGTCATTTATGAACATTTGAACATCTTGGTCATGTTCTGTTATAATCTCTACCCGGCACAGCCAGAAGAGGACTGGCCACCCCACATAGCCCGGTTCCTCTCTAGGTTTCTTCCTAGGTTTTGGCCTTTCTAGGGAGTTTTTCCTAGCCACCGTGCTTTTACACCTGCATTGTTTGCTGTTTGGGGTTTTAGGCTGGGTTTCTGTACAGCACTTTGAGATATCAGCTGATGTACGAAGGGCTATATAAATAAATTTGATTTGATTTGATTTGATTAGACAGTAGCCGCAAGCCAACGAGACTGTGCCATACAGTGCCTTCAGAAACTAGCCAGTAGACAGTAGCAACAAGCCAACGAGACTGTGCCATACAGGGCCTTCAGAAACTAGCCAGTAGACAGTAGCTACAAGCCAACGAGACTGTGCCATACAGGGCCTTCAGAAACTAGCCAGTAGACAGTAGCAACAAGCCAACGAGACTGTGCCATACAGTGCCTTCAGAAACTAGCCAGTAGACAGTAGCTACAAGCCAACGAGACTGTGCCATACAGTGCCTTCAGAAACTAGCCAGTAGACAGTAGCCACAAGCCAACGAGACTGTGCCATACAGTGCCTTCAGAAACTAGCCAGTAGACAGTAGCCGCAAGCCAACGAGACTGTGCCATACAGTGCCTTCAGAAACTAGCCAGTAGACAGTAGCCGCAAGCCAACGAGACTGTGCCATACAGTGCCTTCAGAAACTAGCCAGTAGACAGTAGCCGCAAGCCAACGAGACTGTGCCATACAGTGCCTTCAGAAACTAGCCAGTAGACAGTAGCCGCAAGCCAACGAGACTGTGCCATACAGTGCCTTCAGAAACTAGCCAGTAGACAGTAGCTACAAGCCAACGAGACTGTGCCATACAGGGCCTTCAGAAACTAGCCAGTAGACAGTAGCCACAAGCCAACGAGACTGTGCCATACAGTGCCTTCAGAAACTAGCCAGTAGACAGTAGCCACAAGCCAACGAGACTGTGCCATACAGTTCCTTCAGAAACTATTCACAGCGCTTGACTTTTTCCACATTTTGTTGTCTTACAGCCTGAATTTAAAATGGATAACGTTTAGATATTGTGCCACTGATCCATACACAATATCCCACAACGTAAAAAGTGGAATTTTTTGTTTAGACATTTTTACCAATTCATTAAAAATGTAAAGCTGAAATGTCTTGAGTCAATAAGTCTTTTACCCCTTTTATAGCAAGCCTAAATACATTCAGGAGTACAAATGTGCTTAACAAGTCACATAATATATATATATTTTTTTTCTTCACATAATACGTTGCATGGACTCACTGTGTGCAATAATAGTGGTTAACCAGGTTTCTGAGTGATTACCCCATCTCTCTACCCCACACATACAATTGTCTGTAAGGTCCCACAGTGGAGTAGCGAATTTCAAGCACAGAATCAACCACAAAGACAAGAGAGTTGCAAAGATTCAACCAAAAAGACCATGGAAGTTTTCCAATGCCTCGCAAAGATGGACACCTATTGGTAGATGGGTAAATATAAGCAGACACTGAATATCCCTTTGAGCATGATGAAATTGTTAATTACGCTTTGGATGGGTGATTCAATACACCCATAGGTGTAGAGTAATTAATTTGCATTTTATTAGAGACAACGATAGACAGCTGCCTCTAATTGAGAACCAATCTAGGCAACCATAGACTTACAAAAACACCTAGATACCTTCTTACTGGTTGGTAGGTGATCAAATACTTATGTCATGCAACAAAATGCAAATGAATTACTTAAAAATCATACAATGTGATTTTCTGGATTTTGTTTTAGATTCCGTCTCTCACAGTTGAAGTGTACCTATGATAAAAATGACAGACCTCTACATGCTTTGTAAGTAGGAAAACCTGCAAAATCGGAAAACCTGCAAAATCGGCAGTGTATCAAATACTTGTTCTCCCCACTGTATGCTAGCTTTGCTAGATAATTAGCTAGATCAACATACGAGACAGACGCTGTTCGAGCATCCAGAACAAATTCCAGTCCTTACCTTATGATGCATTCATTCAGTACACCGTTCTGTCAATGCCATTTTCTTCATGCCATTTTAATACACATTTATGCTGACTAATCAACAATATCAAGTTACTTTTTAGTGTGTTCCCAAAGTCTGAACCCAGTAAGCAAAATGACATTTAAAATACATTATACGATACAATTCCAGACGTTGAAGTTAGGTTCATTTTAGGTTCTGAATGAAAGGTGAAAATAGTTATTTTCAGGACGTCAAAATAGGTATTTTCCGGACGTTGAAAATGCATATTTTCTGGTTCATTTTCGGTTCTGAATAAATGTTGAAAAGACTTTCTCTAGTTTGTTTTACTGTAATGTACTGCATCTGTTTCTCAAACCTTTCCTCGGGTACACCCAGATGTTTCACAATTGTACTGTAGCTCTGATCTAGCTATTCAAGACCTTGAGGATTAGTTGACAAGTTGAATCAATTAGCTCTGGAGTAGATCAATTACATGAAATGGCCTGGGTACTGTTAGTTAATCAGATTTCTCTGTCATTGTTATCATGGATTCAGATTCAGAACTGATGTCCTCTCTCCATGACCTGCAGATTGCTGTCATCTTGCCATTCTTGTAACGTAAGCACTTGGATTCAGGAAGCTGGTGCAGCAGGTAGTTAATAATAAAGGCAGATAAACAAAACAGGAGAAGCGTGCTAAATTAAACAAAACTAATACTGCCTAATGACTGAGGCTATTGAGGGCTAAATAAAAAGAGATCAATCAGGGTGATGGACAAGGAGGACCGAGCACGCCCCCATTCTCATCGGCGGGGCTGTAGTGGAGCAGGGTTGAGAGCTTCAAATTCTATGGCGTCCACATCAACCAACAAACGAACATGGTCCAAGCACACCAAGGCACACCAAAACAGTGAGGAGGGCATGTCAAAACCTATTCCCCCTCAGGAGACTGAAAAGATTTGGCAAGGTTACTCAGATTCTCAAAATGTTTTACAGCTGAGCCATCGAGAGCATCCTGACCAGTTGCATCACTGCCTGGTATGGCAACTTCTCGGCCTCAGACCTCAAGGCACTACAGAAGGTAGTGCGTACGGCCCAGTACATCACTGGTGCAAAGCTTCCTGCCATCCAGGACCTCTACACCAGACAGTGTTGCTGTCTACACCAGGCATTGGCAAGATAGGGATTATATGCCAGCAACAAACGCTGACACTACACATCCAAGTATATCAGACCAAATTATGAAAGACTAGAATTGTACTTTCGAATTCTAAAAAGTCACTGTAGAAGAGGTGAAAAAAAGTATTGTTGTCTATCAACAATGACAAGCCACCGGGGTCTAACAATCTGGATGGAAAATGACTGAGGAGAATAGCAGACGATATTTCCACTCCAATTTGCCATATCTTCAATTTAAGCCTACTAGAAAGTGTGTGCCGTCAGGCCTGGAGGGAAGCTAAAATCATTCCGCTTCCCAATAATAGTAAAGCCCCCTTCACTGGCTCAAATAGCCCACCAATCAGCCTGTTACCAACCCTTAGTAAACTTCTGGAAAAATTGTGTTTGACCAGATAAAATTATATTTTACAGTAAACAAATTGACACCAGACTTTCAGCGCGCTTATAGGGAAGGACATTCAATAAGCACAGCACTGACACAAATGACTGATGATTGGCTGAGAGAAATTGATGATAACTTCATTGCAGCTTTTGACATTATCGAAAAACGTATGTGTTATGGCTTTACACCCCTGCTATAATGTGGATAAAGAGTTACCTGTCTAACAGAACACAGAGGGTGTTCTTTAATGGAAGCCTCTCCAACAAAATCCAGTTAGAATCAGGAATTCCCCAGGACAGCTTTCTAGGCTTTCCAGAAAACCAGAGGAAATGGTCAGGGTGACAACTGACCATTTCCAATGTTTATTTAAGGAAAGGGAAATAGATGTAGAGCAGGGAAATGTGTTTTTAGAACACTTGTCCAGGCGGTTGCCGGAGGACATTAGAGAAGTGATGGAGAAGTGATGGAGGCCCAGATCACACTAGAAGAGGTTGAGAGCGCTCTTAGGAGGATGTGAAAAGGGAAGGTGGCTGGGATGGATTGGCTGCGGCTGAGTTTTATCTCAAGTTTTGGGGTATACTTGGACCAGTGGTCCTCGAAGTCTTGAAGGCCATCCTTGAGACGGGGGTCCCGGGGGGATCAATGGCTGTTGGTGTGCTGTCACTTCTGTATAAGAAGGGGGAAGCAACAGACCTTGGCAACTGGTGGCCGTTGACCATGCTGTGCGTAGATTACAAGCTATTTGCAAAGGTTTTAGCAGACCGGTTGCGTACAGCCCTTCCCTACGTCATCCATGAGGATCAGACGTGCAGGGTAGAGGGCCGCTCTATTAGATGGAACCCTACAGTTAATCAGGGACTCCATTGCTTGGGTTGAAGATAGAGGTCTGCCTTTAATGGTAGCAGCGCTAGATCAGGCGAAAGCCTTTGATTGCATGAATATAACTTTTCTATTCAGTGTGTTAGGTAGATTAGGATTTGGGGAGAAATTCATAGGATGGATCTGTACATTATATGTCGGAGCGGGGTGCCAAGTTAGTGTAAATAGTCACTTGGGTGATGTTTTTGACCTCTCGTCTGGGGTCAGGCAGGGGTGCCCACTCTCGGCTCTCCTCTTCGTTCTGTACATGGAGCCTCTGGGGGCTGCCATTAGGGCAGACACAGGGGTGGAAGGCTTGTTGATCCCTGGAACAGGGAACAGCGCTTTGTGGAAGAATGGACCCGAGAGAAGGATGAGTGGGTAAAAACCTGGGAGGAGATGGAGAGGTGGTCGATCGATCCAGAGAGAGTGCCAGTGCCCGCCTGGGATTCTATGGAACAGTGCGAGGAGGGATACAGGAGAATGGAGGAACGGCGATGATATATGGGTACACGGCTAGCACGGAAGACCGAGAGGCAGCCCCAATAAATGTTTTGGGGGGGACACACGAGGAGATTGGCTAAGTCAGGTAGGAGACCTGAGCCAACTCCTCGTGCTTACCGTGGGGAGCGTATAACTGGTCAGGCACCGTGTTATGCAGAGATGCCCACGGCGTCTCCAGTGCGCATTTCTAGCCCGTTGCGCTATATTCCAGCTCATTGGCCGGTTCTGCGTACTGTGAGTCTGGACAGCCCTGTGTGTCCTGTGCCAGCGGGCAAGCGACAGTACCCAGTCCAGAGCGTCCGGCGACAGTACCCAGTCCAGAGCGTCCGGCGACAGTACCCAGTCCAGAGCGTCCGGCGACAGTACCCAGTCCAGAGCGTCTGGCGACAGTACCCAGTCCAGAGCGTCTGGCGACAGTACCCAGTCCAGAGCGTCCGGCGACAGTACCCAGTCCAGAGCGTCCGGCGACAGTACCCAGTCTAGAGCGTCCGGCGACAGTACCCAGTCTAGAGCGTCCGGCGACAGTACCCAGTCTAGAGCGTCCGGCGACAGTACCCAGTCCAGAGCGTCCGGCGACAGTACCCAGTCCAGAGCGTCCGGCAACAGTACCCAGTCCAGAGCGTCCGGCAACAGTACCCAGTCCAGAGCGTTCGGCAACAGTACCCAGTCCAGAGCGTCCGGCGATAGTCTACAGACCGGAACCTCCTACGACGGGCCGCAGTCCGGAACCTACCACGACGGGTCCCAGTCCGGATCCGCCAGAGTCTCCCTCCAGTCCGGATCCGCCAGAGTCTCCCTCCAATCCAGAGGCGCCACTCACTCCAGACTCGACCATCAGTCCAGTGGCGTCCTCTAGTCCGTGGTCGGCGGTGAGTGTTCCCACTCCAGAGACATTAAGTAAGTGTGACGAGTCAGAAGTGGAGCAGGGTCCACGTCCCGAACCAGAATCGCCACCTCGGAGTTATGCCCACCCAGACCCTCCCATATAGGTTTAGGTGTGTGGCCGGGAGTCCACATCTTTGGGGGGGTACTGTCACGCCCTGACCTTAGTATTCTTTGTTTTCTTTATTATTTTGGTTAGGTCAGGGTGTGACATGGGTGATGTATGTGTGTTTTTGTACTGTCTAGGGGTTTTGTATGTTTATGGGGGTGTTTACTATCTAGGTGTTTATGTATGTCTATGGTTGCCTAGATTGGTTCTCAATTAGAGGCAGCTGTTTATCGTTGTCTCTGATTGGGAACCATATTTAGGCAGCCATCTTCTTTGGGTATTTCGTGGGTTATTGTCTATGTGTTAGTTGCCTGTGTCAGCACTATATTTAGCTTCACGTTCGTTTTTGTAGTTTGTTTATGTGTTTCTTCGTCGTCATTAAAGTAACATGTATTTATATCACGCTGCGCCTTGGTCTCCTCCATTCAACGAACATAACAACTGCTTGCAGTAACCCTGTATTATAAACTGTCATGGTCAAAACATATTGATACAACAGTAGCAAGGATGGGGAGGAGTCTGTCTATAATAAAGCACTGCTTTGCCTTCTTAACAGCATTATCAACAAGGTAGGTCCTACAGGCCCTAGTTTCTACCTTCTTAACAGCATTATCAACAAGGCAGGTCATACAGGCCCTAGTTTCTACCTTCTTAACAGCATTATCAACAAGGCAGGTCATACAGGCCCTAGTTTATACCTTCTTAACAGCATTATCAACAAGGCAGGTCATACAGGCCCTAGTTTCTACCTTCTTAACAGCATTATCAACAAGGCAGGTCATACAGGCCCTAGTTTATACCTTCTTAACAGCATTATCAACAAGGTAGGTCCTACAGGCCCTAGTTTCTACCTTCTTAACAGCATTATCAACAAGGCAGGTCCTACAGGCCCTAGTTTATACCTTCTTAACAACATTATCAACAAGGCAGGTCCTACAGGCCCTAGTTTATACCTTCTTAACAACATTATCAACAGGGCAGGTCCTACAGGCCCTAGTTCCTACCTTCTTAACAACACTATCAACAAGGCAGGTCCTACAGGCCCTAGTTTATACCTTCTTAACAACACTATCAACAAGGCAGGTCCTACAGGCCCTAGTTTCTACCTTCTTAACAACACTATCAACAAGGCAGGTCCTACAGGCCCTAGTTTATACCTTCTTAACAACACTATCAACAAGGCAGGTCCTACAGGTCCTAGTTTCTACCTTCTTAACAACACTATCAACAAGGTAGGTCCTACAGGCCCTAGTTTATACCTTCTTAACAGCATTATCAACAAGGCAGGTCCTACAGGCCCTAGTTCCTACCTTCTTAACAACACTATCAACAAGGCAGGTCCTACAGGTCCTAGTTTCTACCTTCTTAACAACACTATGAACAAGGCAGGTCCTACAGGTCCTAGTTTCTACCTTCTTAACAACACTATCAACAAGGCAGGTCCTACAGGCCCTAGTTTTGTCGCACCTGGACTACTGTTCAGTTGTGTGGTCAAGTGCCACAAAGAGGGACTTAGGAAATTTGCAATTATTTCAGGACAGGGTAGCGCAGCTGGCACTTAAATATACACGGAGAGCTAACATTAATAATATACATGTCAATCTCTCCTGGTTCAAAGTGGAGGAGAGAATGACTTCATCACTACTTGTATTTGTGAGAGGTATTGACATGCTGAATCCACTCCTTTGTAAAGGACACCAGCAGTAAGGTTTCAGACCAGCTCGCCTCCTACGGGACACCAGCAGTATGGTCTCAGACCAGCTCCCCTCCTAAAGGACACCAGCAGTATGGTCTCAGAACAGCTCCCCTCCTTAAGGACACCAGCAGTATGGTCTCAGACCAGCTCCCCTCCTAAAGGACACCAGCAGTATGGTCTCAGAACAGCTCCCCTCCTAAAGGACACCAGCAGTATGGTCTCAGACCAGCTCCCCTCCTAAAGGACACCAGCAGTATGGTCTCAGACCAGCTCCCCTCCTAAAGGACACCAGCAGTATGGTCTCAGAACAGCTCCCCTCCTTAAGGACACCAGCAGTATGGTGTCAGACCAGCTCCCCTCCTAAAGGACACCAGCAGTATGGTCTCAGACCAGCTCCCCTCCTAAAGGACACCAGCAGTATAGTCTCAGAACAGCTCCCCTCCTTAAGGACACCAGCAGTATGGTCTCAGAACAGCTCCCCTCCTTAAGGACACCAGCAGTATGGTCTCAGAACAGCTCCCCTCCTAAAGGACATCAGCAGTATGGTCTCAGACCAGCTCCCCTCCTAAAGGACACCAGCAGTATGGTCTCAGAACAGTTCCCCTCCTAAAGGACACCAGCAGTGTGTTCTCAGACCAGCTCCCCTCCTTAAGGACACCAGCAGTATGGTCTCAGACCAGCTCCCCTCCTTAAGGACACCAGCAGTATGGTCTCAGAACAGCTCCCCTCCTAAAGGACACCAGCAGTATGGTCTCAGAACAGCGCCCCTCCTTAAGGACACCAGCAGTATGGTCTCAGACCAGCTCCCCTCCTAAAGGACACCAGCATTATGGTCTCAGACCAGCTCCCCTCCTAAAGGACACCAGCATTATGGTCTCAGACCAGCTCCCCTCCTAAAGGACACCAGCAGTATGGTCTCAGAACAGCTCCCCTCCTTAAGGACACCAGCAGTATGGTGTCAGACCAGCTCCCCTCCTAAAGGACACCAGCAGTATGGTCTCAGACCAGCTCCCCTCCTAAAGGACACCAGCAGTATGGTCTCAGAACAGCTCCCCTCCTTAAGGACACCAGCAGTATGGTCTCAGAACAGCTCCCCTCCTTAAGGACACCAGCAGTATGGTCTCAGAACAGCTCCCCTCCTTAAGGACACCAGCAGTATGGTCTCAGAACAGCTCCCCTCCTAAAGGACACCAGCAGTATGGTCTCAGAACAGCTCCCCTCCTTAAGGACACCAGCAGTATGGTCTCAGACCAGCTCCCCTCCTAAAGGACACCAGCAGTATGGTCTCAGAACAGTTCCCCTCCTAAAGGACACCAGCAGTATGTTCTCAGACCAGCTCCCCTCCTTAAGGACACCAGCAGTATGGTCTCAGACCAGCTCCCCTCCTAAAGGACACCAGCAGTATGGTCTCAGAACAGTTCCCCTCCTAAAGGACACCAGCAGTATGTTCTCAGACCAGCTCCCCTCCTTAAAGACACCAGCAGTATCGTCTCAGAACAGCTCCCCTCCTTAAGGACACCAGCAGTATGGTCTCTATTATTGAATCTCTTGATCCTCTCCCTGATAATACCTTGTTAGTTATTTTTTTGATGTTGAGTTATACACTAATATTCCACACGAGGGCGGTATTGAAGCTATGGAACATTTTCTTCTGCAACGTGACCCTAATGAACTACCATCCAGTGCTGCATTATAACATTGGCTGAAATATTACTCTACACAAAACTACTTCATATTTCTAAATGGTTTCTTTATTCAGATGAAGGGTACTGCTATGGCCCCCATGGCTCCTAACTATGCTAATTTGTATGTGGGTTACATGAAACAGTCTATTCTCAATCCTCTCAAAAATGTTTTCTTGAATGACATTACTATGTGGAAATGGTACGTTGATGATTCTTGTGTTCTATGGAGGGGTGATGCAAAACAGCTCCAGGCGTTCCATGCTTTTCTTCACTCCTGTTCTGAGCATCTGACATTTACTATGCAATCTGATACACGTCAAATCAGTTTCCTTGATTTTCTGATTTTGTGTGAAGATAATGTTCTATACACTGAAACCTACTGAGCGTAACAGTGTGTTGAGGTCTGATAGTTGTCACCCACTTCCCTTGAAAACAGTTTGCCCTACAGCCAATTCTGTCGAATCAAAAGAATTAGCAAAAAACTGAAATATCCAAATCAAATGTTATTTGTCACATGTGCCAAATACAACCTTACTTACAATCCCAAACCAACAACGCAGTTTAAAAAAGGGCGGCAGTAAAATAACAATAGCGAGACTATATACAGGGGGGTACCGGTACAGAGTCAATATGCGGGGGCACCGGTTAGTGGAGGTAATTGAGGTAATATGTACATGTAGGTAGAGTTATTAAAGTGACTATGCATAGATAATAACAGAGAGTAGCAGCAGCGTAAAAGAGTGGGGGCAATGCAAGTAGTCTGGGTAGCCATTTGATTAGATGTTCAGGAGTCTTATGGCTTGGGGGTAGAATCTGTTTAGGACCTAGACTTGGGAAAAGAATCGATCACAAACATCGGCACATTCTAAGATCCGATGACAGTATCGGATCCACCCCAAAATATCCCAGTACAACGTCTATTTACGCCTCTACTGGATGGACACTAGTAGTGTAACGGCTGTGATCAATGCAATGGCACTTATAAATGTAGATCCTTCAAACACCCACAAACAGGGAAACAGATCCCAATCAAAGGTGTTTCCACGTGCTCCACTAAGGCAGTTATTTATCTTATAACTTGTCCTTGTGGTAAAAAATGTTTTTTTGTTGTTGTTTTTTTTGTTGTTTTTTCACCTTTATTTAACCAGGTAGGCTAGTTGAGAACACCTTTATTTAACCAGGTAGGCTAGTTGAGAACACCTTTATTTAACCAGGTAGGCTAGTTGAGAACAAGTTCTCATTTGCAACTGCGACCTGGCCAAGATAAAGCATAGCAGTGTGAACAGACAACACAGAGTTACACATGGAGTAAACAATTAACAAGTCAATAACACAGTAGAAAAAAAGGGGAGTCTATATACAATGTGTGCAAAAGGCATGAGGTAGGCGAATAATTAAAATTTTGCAGATTAGCACTGGAGTGATAAATGATCAGATGGACATGTACAGGTAGAGATATTGGTGTGCAAAAGAGCAGAAAAGTAAATAAATAAAAACAGTATAAAAACAGTATGGGAATGAGTTAGGTGAAAATGGGTGGGCTTTTTACCAATAGACTATGTACAGCAGCAGCGATCGGTTAGCTGCTCAGATAGCTGATGTTTGAAGTTGGTGAGGGAGATAAAAGTCTCCAACTTCAGCGATTTTTGCAATTCGTTCCAGTCACAGGCAGCAGAGTACTGGAACGAAAGGCGGCCAAATGAGGTGTTGGCTTTAGGGATGATCAGTGAGATACACCTGCTGGAGCGCGTGCTACGGATGGGTGTTGCCATCGTGACCAGTGAACTGAGATAAGGCGGAGCTTTACCTAGCATGGACTTGTAGATGACCTGGAGCCAGTGGGTCTGGCGACGAATATGTAGCGAGGGCCAGCCGACTAGAGCATACAAGTCGCAGTGGTGGGTGGCATAAGGTGCTTTAGTGACAAAACGGATGGCACTGTGATAGACTGCATCCAGTTTGCTGAGTAGAGTGTTGGAAGCCATTTTGTAGATGACATCGCCGAAGTCGAGGATCGGTAGGATAGTCAGTTTTACTAGGGTAAGCTTGGCGGCGTGAGTGAAGGAGGCTTTGTTGCGGAATAGAAAGCAGATTCTTGATTTGATTTTCGATTGGAGATGTTTGATATGAGTCTGGAAGGAGAGTTTGCAGTCGAGCCAGACACCTAGGTACTTATAGATGTCCACATATTCAAGGTCGTAACCATCCAGGGTGGTGATGCTAGTCGGGCATGCGGGTGCAGGCAGCGATCGGTTGAAAAGCATGCATTTGGTTTTACTAGCGTTTAAGAGCAGTTGGAGGCCACGGAAGGAGTGTTGTATGGCATTGAAGCTCGTTTGGAGGTTAGATAGCACAGTGTCCAATGACGGGCCAAAAGTATATAGAATGGTGTCGTCTGCGTAGAGGTGGATCAGGGAATCGCCCGCAGCAAGAGCAACATCATTGATATATACAGAGAAAAGAGTCGGCCTGAGAATTGAACCCTGTGGCACCCCCATAGAGACTGCCAGAGGACCGGACAGCATGCCCTCCGATTTGACACACTGAACTCTGTCTGCAAAGTAATTGGTGAACCAGGCAAGGCAGTCATCCGAAAAACCGAGGCTACTGAGTCTGCCGATAAGAATATGGTGATTGACAGAGTCGAAGGCCTTGGCAAGGTCGATGAAGACGGCTGCACAGTACTGTCTTTTATCGATGGCGGTTATGATATCGTTTCATACCTTGAGTGTAGCTGAGGTGCACCCGTGACCGGCTCGGAAACCAGATTGCACAGCGGAGAAGGTACGGTGGGATTCGAGATGGTCAGTGACCTGTTTGTTGACTTGGCTTTCGAAGACCTTAGTTAGATAGGCAGGGCAGGATGGATATAGGTCTGTAACAGTTTGGGTCCAGGGTGTCTCCCCCTTTGAAGAGGGGGATGACTGCGGCAGCTTTCCAATCCTTGGGGATCTCAGATGATATGAAAGAGAGGTTGAACAGGCTGGTAATAGGGTTTGCGACAATGGCGGCGGATAGTTTCAGAAATAGAGGGTCCAGATTGTCAAGCCCAGCTGATTTGTACGGGTCCAGGTTTTGCAGCTCTTTCAGAACATCTGCTATCTGGATTTGGGTAAAGGAGAACCTGGAGACGCTTGGGCGAGGAGCTGCGGGGGGGCGGAGCTGTTGGCCGAGGTTGGAGTAGCCAGGCGGAAGGCATGGCCAGCCGTTGATAAATGCTTATTGAAGTTTTCGATAATCATGGATTTATCGGTGGTGACCGTGTTACCTAGCCTCAGTGCAGTGGGCAGCTGGGAGGAGGTGCTCTTGTTCTCCATGGACTTCACAGTGTCCCAGAACTTTTTGGAGTTGGAGCTACAGGATGCAAACTTCTGCCTGAAGTAGCTGGCCTTAGCTTTCCTGACTGACTGCGTGTATTGGTTCCTGACTTCCCTGAACAGTTGCATATCGCGGGGACTGTTCGACGCTATTGCAGTCCGCCACAGGATGTTTTTGTGCTGGTGTGGGTAAAACAAAGTGCAAATTAAAAGTACGAATCTTGGAGCATCGCAGCACCATTAGGTGCAAATAATAATAGGTGCAAAAACATGACCCAGTTGTGGTCCACTTTTTGGAAGCGAACCACAAGATTTCAACCCTACGTTATATTGTCCATCGAACATGTCACCCTCCCTAGCAGAGGGGTGACCTCGACAATTTATTGTTAAAACGAGAGGCTGCCTGGATCTTTCATTTAAAGGACCTTGCTCCCTTCGGTCTCAATGAAGACTTTGATCTGAAGCCATTCTTGTGATTGTGATTTTGCTATTCATTGTAAATGTTTGTAGGACTATGTAGCCAAATGTGATCTATGATCGTATGCTATCCATTCATGTTTTTGTATGTTATTCTTATGTCTGAGAATTAACCAATGATATCAGGCCAGACCTGGCCATGATTACAGACACCTGTGTGTCCTTTGACACTATATAAACTAGTGACCCTCAGTCTTTTGTCATTATACCCTGATCAACAAACATTGGTTATTAAGGTATGAAATGATTTCATCTGAGCTCCTAGAGCTCGGCTTTCCTTTTCTTTCTCAATCAGCTAATTGGGAATCCAGAATGAATACAAATGTCATGGCAAAAGATGTGTGCTACGGGTTGGTATTCATTTAGACAGGTTACATTCTTAGGTACAGGGGCTATGGTGGTTTGCTTGAAACATGTAGGTATTACAGACTGGGTCAGAGAGGTTGAAAATGTGTCTCTCTCCATCTCTCAGTATGGGATCGTCCTGGATGCTGGCTCCTCACATACAGCAGTGTATATCTACGAGTGGCCAGCAGAGAAGGATAACGACACCGGAAGAGTGCAGCAGACACACTCCTGCAAAGTCCAAGGTAGACACACGCACGCACGCACGCACGCACGCACGCACGCACGCACGCACGCACGCACACACACACACACACACACACACACACACACACACACACACACACACACACACACACACACACACACACACACACACACACACACACACACACACACACACACACTATAAAAACCTAGCAAGCTGGGACCGGGAGACTGAAAAACAGCTTCTATCTCAAGGCCGTCAGACCATTAAACAGCCATCACTAACACAGAGGCTGCTGCCAACATAGACTCGAATCTCTGTCCACTTTAATCTATTTAATAAATGGATTTGAAGGTATCACTAGTCACTTTAAATAACGGCACTTTAATAATGTCTACATGTCCTACATTACTCATCTCATATGTATATACTGTATTCTATACCATCTACTGCATCTTGCCTATGGCACACGGCCATCGCTCATCCAGATATGTATATGTACATATTCTTATTCCATCCCTTTAGATTTGCGTGTATAAGGTAGGTGTTGTGGAATTGTTAGGTTAGATTACTCGTTAGTTATTACTGCATTGTCAGAACTAGAAGCACAAGCATTTCGCTACACCCCCATTAACATCTGCTAACCATGTGTATGTGACCAATAAAATTTGCTTTGTTATCTAGTTAAAGTGTGTGTGTGTGTGTGTGTGTGTGTGTGTGTGTGTGTGTGTGTGTGTGTGTGTGTGTGTGTGTGTGTGTGTGTGTGTGTGTGTGTGTGTGTGTGTGTGTGTGTGTGTGTGTGTGTGTGTGTGTGTGTGTGTGTGTGTGTGCGTGTGTGCGTCCGTCCGTCCAGGTGCTGGTATCTCCAGCTACTCTGTGCTTCCAGGGCAGGCAGGGGCGTCTCTGAAGAGCTGTATGAAGGAAGCAGAGAGCCTCATCCCCCTAAGCAGGCACCACGAGACCCCCCTCTACCTGGGGGCCACCGCCGGAATGAGGCTGCTCAGGTACCCCTGGATGCAAAATGTTGTTTCGTAGGATAGCTGCAAGTATTATCCGTCGGATGATTGGTTGAGCCTTCTTGGGTGCGTGACCACTCCCTTAACAAAACACCAAACCAGGCAAACAATTTCCCTCGTCTCAGATCGGAAAGATTTCCACCAGATACTACAGTCACAAAGTCAAAATTGGTTATATTGTAAAAATGTGTGAAAGCTCAAATGAGCTTTTTGGTCTTAATTTAAGGTTAGGGTTAGGCATAAGGTTAGCAATGTGGTTATGGTTAGGGTTAAGATTAGGTTTAGGTTTAAAAAGATACATTGTAGAGGTAGGTATGTTTTCTGACTTTGTGGCTCTGGTAACTAGTGATGAAAAGATCAGAAATTAGTATTAACGAACCACCAACTTCAATGACGCTGATCTTCAAATTATCCAGAACCACTACGACCCAATGGTGTTTAGGAGGAGAACTGTAACTACTGACTGGCCAGAACCACTACGACCCAATGGTGTTTAGGAGGAGAACTGTAACTACTGACTGGCCAGAACCACTACGACCCAATGGTGTTTAGAGGAGAACTGTAACTACTGACTGGCCAGAACCACTACGACCCAATGGTGTTTAGGAGGAGAACTGTAACTACTGACTGGTGTTTAGGAGGAGAACTGTAACAGAACCACTACGACCCAATGGTGTTTAGGAGGAGAACTGTAACTACTGACTGGCCAGAACCACTACGACCCAATGGTGTTTAGGAGGAGAACTGTAACTACTGACTGGCCAGAACCACTACGACCCAATGGTGTTTAGGAGGAGAACTGTAACTACTGACTGGCCAGAACCACTACGACCCAATGGTGTTTAGGAGGAGAACTGTAACTACTGACTGGCCAGAACCACTACGACCCAATGGTGTTTAGGAGGAGAACTGTAACTACTGACTGGCCAGAACCACTACGACCCAATGGTGTTTAGGAGGAGAACTGTAACTACTGACTGGCCAGAACCACTAACTGGTGTTTACCCAATGGTGTTTAGGAGGAGAACTGTAACTACTGACTGGCCAGAACCACTACGACCCAATGGTGTTTAGGAGGAGAACTGTAACTACTGACTGGCCAGAACCACTACTACCCAATGGTGTTTAGGAGGAGAACTGTAACTACTGACTGGCCAGACATTAACCACTACGACCCAATGGTGTTTAGGAGGAGAGCTGTAACTACTGACTGGCCAGAACCACTACGACCCAATGGTGTTTAGGAGGAGAACTGTAACTACTGACTGGCCAGAACCACTACGACCCAATGGTGTTTAGGAGGAGAACTGTAACTACTGACTGGCCAGAACCACTACGACCCAATGGTGTTTAGAGGAGAACTGTAACTACTGACTGGCCAGAACCACTACGACCCAATGGTGTTTAGGAGGAGAACTGTAACTACTGACTGGCCAGAACCACTACGACCCAATGGTGTTTAGGAGGAGAACTGTAACTACTGACTGGCCAGAACCACTACGACCCAATGGTGTTTAGGAGGAGAACTGTAACTACTGACTGGCCAGAACCACTACGACCCAATGGTGTTTAGGAGGAGAACTGTAACTACTGACTGGCCAGAACCACTACGACCCAATGGTGTTTAGGAGGAGAACTGTAACTACTGACTGGCCAGAACCACTACGACCCAATGGTGTTTAGGAGGAGAACTGTAACTACTGACTGGCCAGACATTAACCACTACTACCCAATGGTGTTTAGGAGGAGAACTGTAACTACTGACTGGCCAGAACCACTACGACCCAATGGTGTTTAGGAGGAGAACTGTAACTACTGACTGGCCAGACATTAACCACTACGACCCAATGGTGTTTAGGAGGAGAACTGTAACTACTGACTGGCCAGAACCACTACTACCCAATGGTGTTTAGGAGGAGAACTGTAACTACTGACTGGCCAGAACCACTACGACCCAATGGTGTTTAGGAGGAGAACTGTAACTACTGACTGGCCAGAACCACTACTACCCAATGGTGTTTAGGAGGAGAACTGTAACTACTGACTGGCCAGACATTAACCACTACGACCCAATGGTGTTTAGGAGGAGAACTGTAACTACTGACTGGCCAGAACCACTACTACCCAATGGTGTTTAGGAGGAGAACTGTAACTACTGACTGGCCAGAACCACTACGACCCAATGGTGTTTAGGAGGAGAACTGTAACTACTGACTGGACCGGAACCACTACGACCCAATGGTGTTTAGGAGGAGAACTGTAACTACTGACTGGCCAGAACCACTACGACCCAATGGTGTTTAGGAGGAGAACTGTAACTACTGACTGGCCTGAACCACTACGACCCAATGGTGTTTAGGAGAACTGTAACTACTGACTGGCCAGAACCACTACGACCCAATGGTGTTTAGGAGGAGAGCTGTAACTACTGACTGGCCAGACAACCACTACGACCCAATGGTGTTTAGGAGGAGAACTGTAACTACTGACTGGCCAGAACCACTACGACCCAATGGTGTTTAGGAGGAGAACTGTAACTACTGACTGGCCAGAACCACTACGACCCAATGGTGTTTAGGAGGAGAACTGTAACTACTGACTGGCCAGAACCACTACGACCCAATGGTGTTTAGGAGGAGAACTGTAACTACTGACTGGCCAGAACCACTACTACCCAATGGTGTTTAGGAGAGAACTGTAACTACTGACTGGCCAGAACCACTACTACCCAATGGTGTTTAGGAGGAGAACTGTAACTACTGACTGGCCAGAACCACTACGACAATGGTGTTTAGGAGGAGAACTGTAACTACTGACTGGCCAGAACCACTACGACCCAATGGTGTTTAGGAGGAGAACTGTAACTACTGACTGGCCAGAACCACTACGACCCAATGGTGTTTAGGAGGAGAACTGTAACTACTGACTGGCCAGAACCACTACCACTACTGACCCAATGGTGTTTAGGAGGAGAACTGTAACTACTGACTGGCCAGAACCACTACGACCCAATGGTGTTTAGGAGGAGAACTGTAACTACTGACTGGCCAGAACCACTACGACCCAATGGTGTTTAGGAGGAGAACTGTAACTACTGACTGGCCAGAACCACTACGACCCAATGGTGTTTAGGAGGAGAACTGTAACTACTGACTGGCCAGAACCACTACTACCCAATGGTGTTTAGGAGAACTGTAACTACTGACTGGCCAGAACCACTAATACCCAATGGTGTTTAGGAGGAGAACTGTAACTACTGACTGGCCAGAACCACTACGACCCAATGGTGTTTAGGAGGAGAACTGTAACTACTGACTGGCCAGACATTAACCACTACGACCCAATGGTGTTTAGGAGGAGAACTGTAACTACTGACTGGCCAGACATTAACCACTACGACCCAATGGTGTTTAGGAGGAGAACTGTAACTACTGACTGGCCAGAACCACTACGACCCAATGGTGTTTAGGAGGAGAACTGTAACTACTGACTGGCCAGAACCACTACGACCCAATGGTGTTTAGGAGGAGAACTGTAACTACTGACTGGCCAGAACCACTACGACCCAATGGTGTTTAGGAGGAGAACTGTAACTACTGACTGGCCAGAACCACTACTACCCAATGGTGTTTAGGAGAACTGTAACTACTGACTGGCCAGAACCACTAATACCCAATGGTGTTTAGGAGGAGAACTGTAACTACTGACTGGCCAGAACCACTACGACCCAATGGTGTTTAGGAGGAGAACTGTAACTAATGACTGGCCAGAACCACTACTACCCAATGGTGTTTAGGAGGAGAACTGTAACTACTGACTGGCCAGAACCACTACGACCCAATGGTGTTTAGGAGGAGAACTGTAACTACTGACTGGCCAGAACCACTACGACCCAATGGTGTTTAGGAGGAGAACTGTAACTACTGACTGGCCAGACACCACTACTGACCCAATGGTGTTTAGGAGGAGAACTGTAACTACTGACTGGCCAGAACCACTACTACCCAATGGTGTTTAGGAGGAGAACTGTAACTACTGACTGGCCAGAACCACTACGACCCAATGGTGTTTAGGAGGAGAACTGTAACTACTGACTGGCCAGACATTAACCACTACGACCCAATGGTGTTTAGGAGGAGAACTGTAACTACTGACTGGCCAGAACCACTACGACCCAATGGTGTTTAGGAGGAGAACTGTAACTACTGACTGGCCAGAACCACTACTGTAACTACTGACCCCAATGGTGTTTAGGAGGAGAACTGTAACTACTGACTGGCCAGAACCACTACGACCCAATGGTGTTTAGGAGGAGAACTGTAACTACTGACTGGCCAGACATTAACCACTACGACCACTACGCCCAATGGTGTTTAGGAGGAGAACTGTAACTACTGACTGGCCAGAACCACTACGACCCAATGGTGTTTAGGAGGATAACTGTAACTACTGACTGGCCAGAACCACTACGACCCAATGGTGTTTAGGAGGAGAGCTGTAACTACTGACTGGCCAGAACCACTACGACCCAATGGTGTTTAGGAGGAGAACTGTAACTACTGACTGGCCAGAACCACTACTACCCAATGGTGTTTAGGAGGAGAACTGTAACTACTGACTGGCCAGACATTAACCACTACGACCCAATGGTGTTTAGGAGGAGAACTGTAACTACTGACTGGCCAGAACCACTACGACCCAATGGTGTTTAGGAGGAGAACTGTAACTACTGACTGGCCAGAACCACTACTACCCAATGGTGTTTAGGAGAACTGTAACTACTGACTGGCCAGAACCACTAATACCCAATGGTGTTTAGGAGGAGAACTGTAACTACTGACTGGCCAGAACCACTACGACCCAATGGTGTTTAGGAGGAGAACTGTAACTAATGACTGGCCAGAACCACTACTACCCAATGGTGTTTAGGAGGAGAACTGTAACTACTGACTGGCCAGAACCACTACGACCCAATGGTGTTTAGGAGGAGAGCTGTAACTGCTGACTGGCCAGAACCACTACGACCCAATGGTGTTTAGGAGGAGAACTGTAACTACTGACTGGCCAGAACCACTACTACCCAATGGTGTTTAGGAGGAGAACTGTAACTACTGACTGGCCAGAACCACTACGACCCAATGGTGTTTAGGAGGAGAACTGTAACTACTGACTGGCCAGACATTAACCACTACGACCCAATGGTGTTTAGGAGGAGAACTGTAACTACTGACTGGCCAGAACCACTACTACCCAATGGTGTTTAGGAGGAGAACTGTAACTACTGACTGGCCAGAACCACTACGACCCAATGGTGTTTAGGAGGAGAACTGTAACTACTGACTGGCCAGAACCACTACGACCCAATGGTGTTTAGGAGGAGAACTGTAACTACTGACTGGCCAGAACCACTACGACCCAATGGTGTTTAGGAGGAGAACTGTAACTACTGACTGGCCAGACATTAACCACTACGACCCAATGGTGTTTAGGAGGAGAACTGTAACTACTGACTGGCCAGAACCACTACGACCCAATGGTGTTTAGGAGGAGAACTGTAACTACTGACTGGCCAGAACCATTAACCACTACGACCCAATGGTGTTTAGGAGGAGAACTGTAACTACTGACTGGCCAGAACCACTACGACCCAATGGTGTTTAGGAGGAGAACTGTAACTACTGACTGGCCAGAACCACTACGACCCAATGGTGTTTAGGAGGAGAACTGTAACTACTGACTGGCCAGACACACTACGACCCAATGGTGTTTAGGAGGAGAACTGTAACTACTGACTGGCCAGAACCACTACTACCCAATGGTGTTTAGGAGGAGAACTGTAACTACTGACTGGCCAGAACCACTATGACCCAATGGTGTTTAGGAGGAGAACTGTAACTACTGACTGGCCAGAACCACTACGACCCAATGGTGTTTAGGAGGAGAACTGTAACTACTGACTGGCCAGAACCACTACTACCCAATGGTGTTTAGGAGGAGAACTGTAACTACTGACTGGCCAGAACCACTAATACCCAATGGTGTTTAGGAGGAGAACTGTAACTACTGACTGGCCAGAACCACTACGACCCAATGGTGTTTAGGAGGAGAACTGTAACTACTGACTGGCCAGAACCACTACGACCCAATGGTGTTTAGGAGGAGAACTGTAACTACTGACTGGCCAGAACCACTACGACCCAATGGTGTTTAGGAGGAGAACTGTAACTACTGACTGGCCAGAACCACTACTACCCAATGGTGTTTAGGAGGAGAACTGTAACTACTGACTGGCCAGACATTAACCACTACGACCCAATGGTGTTTAGGAGGAGAACTGTAACTACTGACTGGCCAGAACCACTACGACCCAATGGTGTTTAGGAGGAGAACTGTAACTACTGACTGGCCAGACATTAACCACTACGACCCAATGGTGTTTAGGAGGAGAACTGTAACTACTGACTGGCCAGAACCACTACGACCCAATGGTGTTTAGGAGGAGAACTGTAACTACTGACTGGCCAGACATTAACCACTACGACCCAATGGTGTTTAGGAGGAGAACTGTAACTACTGACTGGCCAGAACCACTACGACCCAATGGTGTTTAGGAGGAGAACTGTAACTACTGACTGGCCAGAACCACTACGACCCAATGGTGTTTAGGAGGAGAACTGTAACTACTGACTGGCCAGACATTAACCACTACGACCCAATGGTGTTTAGGAGGAGAACTGTAACTACTGACTGGCCAGAACCACTACTACCCAATGGTGTTTAGGAGGAGAACTGTAACTACTGACTGGCCAGAACCACTACGACCCAATGGTGTTTAGGAGGAGAGCTGTAACTACTGACTGGCCAGAACCACTACGACCCAATGGTGTTTAGGAGGAGAACTGTAACTACTGACTGGCCAGAACCACTACTACCCAATGGTGTTTAGGAGGAGAACTGTAACTACTGACTGGCCAGAACCACTACGACCCAATGGTGTTTAGGAGGAGAGCTGTAACTACTGACTGGCCAGAACCACTACTACCCAATGGTGTTTAGGAGGAGAACTGTAACTACTGACTGGCCAGAACCACTACTACCCAATGGTGTTTAGGAGGAGAACTGTAACTACTGACTGGCCAGACATTAACCACTACGACCCAATGGTGTTTAGGAGGAGAGCTGTAACTACTGACTGGCCAGAACCACTACGACCCAATGGTGTTTAGGAGGAGAACTGTAACTACTGACTGGCCAGACATTAACCACTACGACCCAATGGTGTTTAGGAGGAGAACTGTAACTACTGACTGGCCAGAACCACTACGACCCAATGGTGTTTAGGAGGAGAACTGTAACTACTGACTGGCCAGACATTAACCACTACGACCCAATGGTGTTTAGGAGGAGAACTGTAACTACTGACTGGCCAGAACCACTACGGTGTTTAGGAGGAGAACTGTACCCAATGGTGTTTAGGAGGAGAACTGTAACTACTGACTGGCCAGAACCACTACGACCCAATGGTGTTTAGGAGGAGAGCTGTAACTACTGACTGGCCAGACATTAACCACTACGACCCAATGGTGTTTAGGAGGAGAACTGTAACTACTGACTGGCCAGAACCACTACTACCCAATGGTGTTTAGGAGGAGAACTGTAACTACTGACTGGCCAGAACCACTACGACCCAATGGTGTTTAGGAGGAGAGCTGTAACTACTGACTGGCCAGAACCACTACGACCCAATGGTGTTTAGGAGGAGAACTGTAACTACTGACTGGCCAGAACCACTACTACCCAATGGTGTTTAGGAGGAGAACTGTAACTACTGACTGGCCAGAACCACTACGACCCAATGGTGTTTAGGAGGAGAACTGTAACTACTGACTGGCCAGAACCACTACTACCCAATGGTGTTTAGGAGGAGAACTGTAACTACTGACTGGCCAGAACCACTACTACCCAATGGTGTTTAGGAGGAGAACTGTAACTACTGACTGGCCAGACATTAACCACTACGACCCAATGGTGTTTAGGAGGAGAACTGTAGCTACTGACTGGCCAGAACCACTACTACCCAATGGTGTTTAGGAGGAGAACTGTAACTACTGACTGGCCAGACATTAACCACTACGACCCAATGGTGTTTAGGAGGAGAACTGTAACTACTGACTGGCCAGACATTAACCACTACGACCCAATGGTGTTTAGGAGGAGAGCTGTAACTACTGACTGGCCAGAACCACTACGACCCAATGGTGTTTAGGAGGAGAACTGTAACTACTGACTGGCCAGACATTAACCACTACGACCCAATGGTGTTTAGGAGGAGAACTGTAACTACTGACTGGCCAGAACCACTACGACCCAATGGTGTTTAGGAGGAGAACTGTAACTACTGACTGGCCAGACATTAACCACTACGACCCAATGGTGTTTAGGAGGAGAACTGTAACTACTGACTGGCCAGAACCACTACGACCCAATGGTGTTTAGGAGGAGAACTGTAACTACTGACTGGCCAGAACCACTACGACCCAATGGTGTTTAGGAGGAGAGCTGTAACTACTGACTGGCCAGACATTAACCACTACTGACCCAATGGTGTTTAGGAGGAGAACTGTAACTACTGACTGGCCAGAACCACTACTACCCAATGGTGTTTAGGAGGAGAACTGTAACTACTGACTGGCCAGAACCACTACGACCCAATGGTGTTTAGGAGGAGAGCTGTAACTACTGACTGGCCAGAACCACTACGACCCAATGGTGTTTAGGAGGAGAACTGTAACTACTGACTGGCCAGAACCACTACTACCCAATGGTGTTTAGGAGGAGAACTGTAACTACTGACTGGCCAGAACCACTACGACCCAATGGTGTTTAGGAGGAGAGCTGTAACTACTGACTGGCCAGAACCACTACTACCCAATGGTGTTTAGGAGGAGAACTGTAACTACTGACTGGCCAGAACCACTACTACCCAATGGTGTTTAGGAGGAGAACTGTAACTACTGACTGGCCAGACATTAACCACTACGACCCAATGGTGTTTAGGAGGAGAACTGTAGCTACTGACTGGCCAGACATTAACCACTACGACCCAATGGTGTTTAGGAGGAGAACTGTAACTACTGACTGGCCAGAACCACTACTACCCAATGGTGTTTAGGAGGAGAGCTGTAACTACTGACTGGCCAGAACCACTACGACCCAATGGTGTTTAGGAGGAGAGCTGTAACTACTGACTGGCCAGGCATTAACCACTACGACCCAATGGTGTTTAGGAGGAGAACTGTAACTACTGACTGGCCAGAACCACTACTACCCAATGGTGTTTAGGAGGAGAACTGTAACTACTGACTGGCCAGAACCACTACGACCCAATGGTGTTTAGGAGGAGAACTGTAACTACTGACTGGCCAGAACCACTACTACCCAATGGTGTTTAGGAGGAGAACTGTAACTACTGACTGGCCAGAACCACTACGACCCAATGGTGTTTAGGAGGAGAACTGTAACTACTGACTGGCCAGAACCACTACTACCCAATGGTGTTTAGGAGGAGAACTGTAACTACTGACTGGCCAGAACCACTACTACCCAATGGTGTTTAGGAGGAGAACTGTAACTACTGACTGGCCAGAACCACTACGACCCAATGGTGTTTAGGAGGAGAACTGTAACTACTGACTGGCCAGAACCACTACGACCCAATGGTGTTTAGGAGGAGAGCTGTAACTACTGACTGGCCAGAACCACTACGACCCAATGGTGTTTAGGAGGAGAACTGTAACTACTGACTGGCCAGACATTAACCACTACTACCCAATGGTGTTTAGGAGGAGAACTGTAACTACTGACTGGCCAGAACCACTACTAACCAATGGTGTTTAGGAGGAGAACTGTGACTACTGACTGGCCAGAACCACTACTACCCAATGGTGTTTAGGAGGAGAACTGTAACTACTGACTGGCCAGAACCACTACTACCCAATGGTGTTTAGGAGGAGAGCTGTAACTACTGACTGGCCAGAACCACTACTACCCAATGGTGTTTAGGAGGAGAACTGTAACTACTGACTGGCCAGAACCACTACTACCCAATGGTGTTTAGGAGGAGAACTGTAACTACTGACTGGCCAGAACCACTACTACCCAATGGTGTTTAGGAGGAGAGCTGTAACTACTGACTGGCCAGAACCACTACTACCCAATGGTGTTTAGGAGAAGAACTGTAACTACTGACTGGCCAGAACCACTACGACCCAATGGTGTTTAGGAGGAGAACTGTAACTACTGACTGGCCAGAACCACTAGGACCCAATGGTGTTTAGGAGGAGAACTGTAACTACTGACTGGCCAGAACCACTACTACCCAATGGTGTTTAGAGGAGAACTGTAACTACTGACTGGCCAGACATTAACCACTACTACCCAATGGTGTTTAGGAGGAGAACTGTAACTACTGACTGGCCAGAACCACTACTACCCAATGGTGTTTAGAGGAGAACTGTAACTACTGACTGGCCAGACATTAACCACTACTACCCAATGGTGTTTAGGAGTAGAACTGTAACTACTGACTGGCCAGACATTAACCACTACGACCCAATGGTGTTTAGGAGGAGAACTGTAACTACTGACTGGCCAGACATTAACCACTACGACCCAATGGTGTTTAGGAGGAGAACTGTAACTACTGACTGGCCAGAACCACTACTACCCAATGGTGTTTAGGAGGAGAGCTGTAACTACTGACTGGCCAGAACCACTACTACCCAATGGTGTTTAGGAGGAGAACTGTAACTACTGACTGGCCAGAACCACTACTACCCAATGGTGTTTAGGAGGAGAACTGTAACTACTGACTGGCCAGAACCACTACTACCCAATGGTGTTTAGGAGGAGAACTGTAACTACTGACTGGCCAGAACCCCTACTACCCAATGGTGTTTAGGAGGAGAGCTGTAACTACTGACTGGCCAGAACCACTACTACCCAATGGTGTTTAGGAGGAGAGCTGTAACTACTGACTGGCCAGAACCACTACTACCCAATGGTGTTTAGGAGGAGAACTGTAACTACTGACTGGCCAGACATTAACCACTACTACCCAATGGTGTTTAGGAGGAGAACTGTAACTACTGACTGGCCAGAACCACTACTACCCAATGGTGTTTAGGAGGAGAGCTGTAACTACTGACTGGCCAGAACCACTACTACCCAATGGTGTTTAGGAGGAGAACTGTAACTACTGACTGGCCAGACATTAACCACTACTACCCAATGGTGTTTAGGAGGAGAACTGTAACTACTGACTGGCCAGAACCACTACTACCCAATGGTGTTTAGGAGGAGAACTGTAACTACTGACTGGCCAGAACCACTATGACCCAATGGTGTTTAGGAGGAGAACTGTAACTACTGACTGGCCAGACATTAACCACTACTACCCAATGGTGTTTAGGAGGAGAACTGTAACTACTGACTGGCCAGAACCACTACTACCCAATGGTGTTTAGGAGGAGAGCTGTAACTACTGACTGGCCAGAACCACTACTACCCAATGGTGTTTAGGAGGAGAGCTGTAACTACTGACTGGCCAGAACCACTACTACCCAATGGTGTTTAGGAGGAGAACTGTAACTACTGACTGGCCAAAACCACTACTACCCAATGGTGTTTAGGAGGAGAGCTGTAACTACTGACTGGCCAGAACCACTACTACCCAATGGTGTTTAGGAGGAGAACTGTAACTACTGACTGGCCAGAACCACTACGACCCAATGGTGTTTAGGAGGAGAACTGTAACTACTGACTGGCCAGAACCACTACTACCTAATGGTGTTTAGAGGAGAACTGTAACTACTGACTGGCCAGACATTAACCACTACTACCCAATGGTGTTTAGGAGGAGAACTGTAACTACTGACTGGCCAGACATTAACCACTACTACCCAATGGTGTTTAGGAGGAGAGCTGTAACTACTGACTGGCCAGAACCACTACTACCCAATGGTGTTTAGGAGGAGAACTGTAACTACTGACTGGCCAGACATTAACCACTACTACCCAATGGTGTTTAGGAGGAGAACTGTAACTACTGACTGGCCAGAACCACTACTACCCAATGGTGTTTAGGAGGAGAGCTGTAACTACTGACTGGCCAGACATTAACCACTACTACCCAATGGTGTTTAGGAGGAGAACTGTAACTACTGACTGACCAGAACCACTACTACCCAATGGTGTTTAGGAGGAGAACTGTAACTACTGACTGGCCAGAACCACTACTACCCAATGGTGTTTAGGAGGAGTGCTGTAACTACTGACTGGCCAGAACCACTACTACCCAATGGTGTTTAGGAGGAGAACTGTAACTACTGACTGGCCAGAACCACTACTACCCAATGGTGTTTAGGAGGAGAACTGTAACTACTGACTGGCCAGAACCACTACGACCCAATGGTGTTTAGGAGGAGAACTGTAACTACTGACTGGCCAGACATTAACCACTACTACCCAATGGTGTTTAGGAGGAGAACTGTAACTACTGACTGGCCAGAACCACTACGACCCAATGGTGTTTAGGAGGAGAACTGTAACTACTGACTGGCCAGAACCACTACGACAAAATGGTGTTTAGGAGGAGAACTGTAACTACTGACTGGCCAGACATTAACCACTACTACCCAATGGTGTTTAGGAGGAGAACTGTAACTACTGACTGGCCAGAACCACTACTACCCAATGGTGTTTAGGAGGAGAACTGTAACTACTGACTGGCCAGAACCACTACTACCCAATGGTGTTTAGGAGGAGAACTGTAACTACTGACTGGCCAGAACCACTACTACCCAATGGTGTTTAGGAGGAGAACTGTAACTACTGACTGGCCAGAACCACTACTACCCAATGGTGTTTAGGAGGAGAACTGTAACTACTGACTGGCCAGAACCACTACGACCCAATGGTGTTTAGGAGGAGAACTGTAACTACTGACTGGCCAGAACCACTACGACCCAATGGTGTTTAGGAGGAGAACTGTAACTACTGACTGGCCAGAACCACTACGACCCAATGGTGTTTAGGAAGAGAACTGTAACTACTGACTGGCCAGAACCACTACGACCCAATGGTGTTTAGGAGGAGAACTGTAACTACTGACTGGCCAGAACCACTACGACCCAATGGTGTTTAGGAGGAGAGCTGTAACTACTGACTGGCCAGAACCACTACGACCCAATGGTGTTTAGGAGGAGAACTATAACTACTGACTGGCCAGAACCACTACGACCCAACTAATCCTGGATTACCTATTCTTTGACACATTTGGATAAACCTGCTTATATCAAGCAATAGACAGTTTGTGGTAAGGTAAAAATAACACACAGTGAAACTCCACTGAACAAAAATATTAGTAAAATGTGTAAAGTGTTGGTCCAATGTTTCATGAGCTGAAATTAAAGATCCCTGAAATTTTCCATATGCACTAAAAGCTTATTTCTCTAAAATTGTGTGGACAAATTTGTTTCCATATTTGTTAGTGAGCATTTCTCCTTTGCCAAGATAATCCATCTACCTGACAGATGTGGCATATCAAGGAGTTGATTCAACAGCATGACAATTACACAGATGTACCTTGCGCTGGGGACAATGAAAGGCCACTCTAAAATGTGCGGTTTTGTGACACAACACAATGCCACAGATGTCTCACGTTTTGAGGGAGCCTGCAATTGGCATGCTGAATGCAGGAATGTCCACCATAGCTGTTGCCAGAGAATTTTATTTTCATTTCCCTAGCATACGCCACCCTCATAGTCTTTTTAGAGAATTAGGCAGTACGTCCAACTAGCCTCACAACCGCAGACCAGGTGTATGGCGTTGTTTGGGCGAGCGGTTTGCTGATGTCAATGTTGTGAATGAAGTGCCCCATGGTGGCAGTGGGGTTATGGTGTGGGAAGGCATAAGCTACGGACAGTGAACACAATTGCGTTTTTTATCAATGGCAATTTGAATGCATAGAGATACCATGACGAGATCCTGAGGCCCATTGTCGTGCCATTCATCCACCGCCATCACCTCATGTTTCAGCACGATAATGCACGGCCCCGTGTCGCAAGGATCTGTACACAGTTCCTGGAAGTTGAAAATGTCCCAGTTCATCCATGGCCTGCATACTCACCAGACATGTCACCCATAGAGCATGTTCGTGATGCTCTGAATCGATGTGTAGGACAGTGTGTTCCAGTTCCCACCAATATCCAGCAACTTCGCACTGCCATTGAAGAGGGGTGGGACAACATTCCACAGGCCACAAACAACAGCCTGATCAACTCTATGTGAAGGAGATGTGTCCTGCTGCATGAGGCAAATCGTGGTCACACCAGATACTGACTGGTTTTCTAATCCATGTCCCTACCATTTTTTAAGGCATCTATGACCAACTGATGCATATCTTTATTCCCAGTTGTGAAAATCCATAGACTTAAAGTGACTGATGTCCTAATATGAACTGTAACTCAGTAAAATGTTAGAAATCATTGCATGTTACGTTTATATTTTTGTTCAGTATAAAACAGCTTGTGAGGCTTTCTTTAGTTTCCCAATGAATAAAGCTGAAGCTGGGTTTCCCAAGTCGTTTGGCGCTAACTGCTCATGCTGAACAGCCAGCTAAACAGACGGCTCTGCAGCCAGCTAAACAGACGGCTCTGCAGCCAGCTAAACAGACGGCTCTGCAGCCTGTCAGTGTTATTGGGTAGCAGCAAGCTAAACAGACGGTTCTGCAGCCAGCTAAACAGACGGCTCTGCAGCCAGCTAAACAGACGGCTCTGCAGCCTGCTAAACAGACGGCTCTGCAGCCAGCTAAACAGACGGCTCTGCAGCCTGCTAAACAGACGGCTCTGCAGCCTGCTAAACAGACGGCTCTGCAGCCAGCTAAACAGACGGCTCTGCAGCCAGCTAAAGAGACGGCTCTGCAGACAGCTAAACAGACGGCTCTGCAGCCAGCTAAACAGACGGCTCTGCAGCCTGCTAAACAGACGGCTCTGCAGCCTGTCAGTGTTATTGGGTAGCAGCAAACTAAACAGACGGCTCTGCAGCCAGCTAAAGAGACGGCTCTGCAGCCTGTCAGTGTTATTGGATAGCAGCAAACTAAACAGACGGCTCTGCAGCCTGTCAGTGTTATTGGGTAGCAGCAAACTAAACAGACGGCTCTGCAGCCTGTCAGTGTTATTGGGTAGCAGCAAGCTAAACAGACGGCTCTGCAGCCTGTCAGTGTTATTGGGTAGCAGCCAGCTAAAGAGACGGCTCTGCAGCCAGCTAAACAGACGGCTCTGCAGCCAGCTAAACAGACGGCTCTGCAGCCAGCTAAACAGATGGCTCTGCATCCAGCTAAACAGACGGCTCTGCAGCCAGCTAAACAGACAGCTCTGCAGCCAGCTAAACAGACGGCTCTGCAGCCAGCTAAACAGACGGCTCTGCAGCCAGCTAAACAGACGGCTCTGCAGCCAGCTAAACAGACGGCTCTGCAGCCAGCTAAAGAGACGGCTCTGCAGCCAGCTAAACAGACGGCTCTGCAGCCAGCTAAAGAGACGGCTCTGCAGCCAGCTAAACAGACGGCTCTGCAGCCTGCTAAACAGACGGCTCTGCAGCCAGCTAAAGAGACGGCTCTGCAGCCAGCTAAACAGACGGCTCTGCAGCCAGCTAAAGAGACGGCTCTGCAGCCTGCTAAACAGATGGCTCTGCAGCCAGCTAAACAGACGGCTCTGCAGCCAGCTAAACAGACGGCTCTGCAGCCAGCTAAACAGACGGCTCTGCAGCCTGCTAAACAGACGGCTCTGCAGCCTGCTAAACAGACGGCTCTGCAGCCTGCTAAACAGACGGCTCTGCAGCCTGCTAAACAGACGGCTCTGCAGCCAGCTAAACAGACGGCTCTGCAGCCTGTCAGTGTTATTGGGTAGCAGCAAACTAAACAGATGGCTCTGCAGCCTATCAGTGTTATTGGGTAGCAGCAAACTAAACAGACGGCTCTGCAGCCTATCAGTGTTATTGGGTAGCAGCAAACTAAACAGACGGCTCTGCAGCCTGTCAGTGTTATTGGGTAGCAGCAAACTAAACAGATGGCTCTGCAGCATATCAGTGTTATTGGGTAGCAGCAAGCTAAACAGATGGCTCTGCAGCCTATCAGTGTTATTAGGTAGCAGCCAGCTGGTCACTTTCAACCCAGCCCCTATTGAATACACAGTGGGATATGGATAACGTTGCACTTCCTAGGGCTTCCACTAGATGTCAACCATCTTTAGAAACTCAAATGAGGCTTCTACTGTGTTGTGGAGTTGGATGGGAGCTCTTTGAGTCAGTGGTCTGGCAGAGAGCCAGGTACTGGTCATGTGCATTTCACATGATAGCGACCTGCGTTCCATGGCTACTCTACAGATATAGGAATTCTCCGGTTGGAACTTTATTGAAGATTTATGATAACAACATCCTAAAGATCGATTCTATACTTAGTTTGACAAGTTTCTTCGACCTGTAATATAACTTTTTGAAGTTTTCGTCCAATGTTGGGATGGACCTGCACGAGCGTTTGGATTTGTGTACTAAACGTGCTAACACAAGTAGCTACTTCGACATATATAATGGACATTATCGAACAAATCAAGCATTTATTGTGGAACTAGGATTCCTGGGAGTGCATTCTGATGAAGATCGTCATAGGTAAGGGAATATTTATAATGTGATTTCTGATTTCTGTTGACTCCAACATGGCGGATAACAGGCCAGATTATTGCATGGATTTCTTTTTCCGTAAAGTTTTTAAAAATCTGACACAGCGGTTGCATTAAGGAGAGGTATATCTATATTTTCAAGTCTAACAATTGTATTTATCAACATTTATAATGAGTATTTCTGGAAAATGATGTGGCTCTCTGCATTATCACCGAATGTTTTTGGAACTAATGAACGTAACGCGCCAATGTATACAGAGATTTTTTATATAAATATGAACTTATATAAATCAAACAAAACATACATGTATTATGTAACATGAAGTCATATGAGTGTCATCTCATGAAGATCATCAAAGGTTAGTGATTCATTTTAACTCTATTTGTGCTTTTTGTGACTCCTCTCTTTGGCTGGAAAAAAATGGCTGTGTTTTTCTGTGAATTTGTAGTGACCTAACATAATTGTTTGTGGTGCTTTCGCTGTAAATTTGAAATCGGACACTGTGGTGGGATTAACAACAAGATTACCTTTAAAACGGTATAAAATACATGTATGTTTGAGGACTGTTGTTTTGAATTTGGCGCCCTGCATTTTCACTGGCTGTTGTCATATCAATCCCGTTAACAGGATTGCAGCCCAAATAAAAAAGCCAGTGAGGAAGACATGAGTCTCCAGTGATTTTTTTGCAGTTCGTTCCAGTCATTGGCAGCATTTGACACTAACCAGGAATTTCTGAAAACGCTGGACGCTAATGAGGAAGTTCATTTGACAACACTTGACAATAACTAGGAAGTTTTTCCAAAAACACTAGATACTAACCAGAAAGTTAACATGAAAACACTGGGCAACAACAAGGAAGTTACTGGACAATAACCAGGAAGTTAATATAAAAACACTGGATAATAACTAGGTTTTTATGAAAACACTGGACACTAACCAGGAAATGAATATGAAAACACTGACTAATATCTAGGAAGTTATTATGAAAAGAATAGACACTAACCAGGAAATGATTAGGAAAACACTGACTAATATCTAGGAAGTTATTATGAAAAGAATAGACACTAACCAGGAAATGATTAGGAAAACACTGACTAATATCTAGGAAGTTATTATGAAAAGAATAGACACTAACCAGGAAATGATTAGGAAAACACTGACTAATATCTAGGAAGTTATTATGAAAAGAATAGACACTAACCAGGAAATGATTAGGAAAACACTGACTAATATCTAGGAAGTTATTATGAAAAGAATAGACACTAACCAGGAAATGATTAGGAAAACACTGACTAATATCTAGGAAGTTATTATGAAAAGAATAGACACTAACCAGGAAATGATTAGGAAAACACTGACTAATATATAGGAAGTTATTATGAAAACATTAGACACTAACCAGGAAATGATTAGGAAAACACTGACTAATATCTAGGAAGTTATTATGAAAAGAATAGACACTAACCAGGAAATGATTAGGAAAACACTGACTAATATCTAGGAAGTTATTATGAAAAGAATAGACACTAACCAGGAAATGATTAGGAAAACACTGACTAATATCTAGGAAGTTATTATGAAAAGAATAGACACTAACCAGGAAATGATTAGGAAAACACTGACTAATATCTAGGAAGTTATTATGAAAAGAATAGACACTAACCAGGAAATGATTAGGAAAACACTGACTAATATCTAGGAAGTTATTATGAAAAGAATAGACACTAACCAGGAAATGATTAGGAAAACACTGACTAATATCTAGGAAGTTATTATGAAAAGAATAGACACTAACCAGGAAATGATTAGGAAAACACTGACTAATATCTAGGAAGTTATTATGAAAAGAATAGACACTAACCAGGAAATGATTAGGAAAACACTGACTAATATCTAGGAAGTTATTATGAAAAGAATAGACACTAACCAGGAAATGATTAGGAAAACACTGACTAATATCTAGGAAGTTATTATGAAAAGAATAGACACTAACCAGGAAATGATTAGGAAAACACTGACTAATATCTAGGAAGTTATTATGAAAAGAATAGACACTAACCAGGAAATGATTAGGAAAACACTGACTAATATCTAGGAAGTTATTATGAAAAGAATAGACACTAACCAGGAAATGATTAGGAAAACACTGACTAATATCTAGGAAGTTATTATGAAAAGAATAGACACTAACCAGGAAATGATTAGGAAAACACTGACTAATATCTAGGAAGTTATTATGAAAAGAATAGACACTAACCAGGAAATGATTAGGAAAACACTGACTAATATCTAGGAAGTTATTATGAAAAGAATAGACACTAACCAGGAAATGATTAGGAAAACACTGAACACCAACTAGAAAGTTACTGGACACTAACTAGACAGTTAATAAGCTAACCATGCAGTTCTTATAAAAACACTAGGCACTAACCATGCAGTTCTTATAAAAACACTAGGCACTAACCATGCAGTTCTTATAAAAACATTAGACACTAACCATGCAGTTCTTATAAAAACACTAGGCACTAACCAGGAAGTTACTGGACACTAACTAGACAGTTAATAAGCTAACCATGCAGTTCTTATAAAAACACTAGGCACTAACCATGCAGTTCTTATAAAAACACTAGGCACTAACCATGCAGTTCTTATAAAAACATTAGACACTAACCATGCAGTTCTTATAAAAACACTAGGCACTAACCATGCAGTTCTTATAAAAACATTAGACACTAACCATGCAGTTCTTATAAAAACACTAGGCACTAACCATGCAGTTCTTATAAAAACATTAGACACTAACCATGCAGTTCTTATAAAAACACTAGGCACTAACCATGCAGTTCTTATAAAAACACTAGGCACTAACCAAGAAGTTACTGGACACTAACTAGACAGTTAATAAGCTAACCATGCAGTTCTTATAAAAACATTAGACACTAACCATGCAGTTCTTATAAAAACACTAGGCACTACCCAGGAAGTTACTGGACACTAACTAGACAGTTAATAAGCTAACCATGCAGTTCTTATAAAAACACTAGGCACTAACCATGCAGTTCTTATAAAAACACTAGGCACTAACCATGCAGTTCTTATAAAAACACTAGGCACTAACCAAGAAGTTACTGGACACTAACTAGACAGTTAATAAGCTAACCATGCAGTTCTTATAAAAACACTAGGCACTAACCAAGAAGTTATTATGAAAACATTAGACACTAACCAGGAAGTTAAAATTAAAAACACTGATCAGGAAGTCATTATGAAAACACTGTACACTAATCAGGAAGTAAAAATGAAAACACTGGACTAACCAAAAGGTGTGTGTGTGTGTGTGTGTGTGTAGGATGGAAAACCAGAGCTTGTCTGATCAGGTGCTTTGGTCGGTAGAGGAGGTGTTGCGGTCCTCTCCGTTCTCCTATCAGGGCGCTCGCATCATCACAGGCCAGGAGGAGGGAGCCTTCGGCTGGGTCACTGTGAACTACCTGAGTGACCGACTGAAACAGGTGAGAACATTCTCGTTCGTGTTTAAACACTGCTCATCCATAATGTTTGCACCCCGGTAACGAATGCAGGATATGGCTGGAAAACGTACCTCATTCCAGGGATGGAAGATGTAGCAGTACTCCACATGATCCCATTATCCAAAATGACAAAACAAAATTAAACGCTGCTAGTTTTAAAATGAAAGCGCATTTTTCATCTTCATTCTAGACTAATATTAAAACAGCCCATGTAAGTAATAAAATACTGTCAAGGAGGTGTGAAAACAGAACTCCTTAAAAATGTGTCAAGAACAGAAGTTGGGGTATGGAGGAGACAAAATACTGGTACCTACATATAAAACATGTTGCTTTACACTGTAATTGTTCATACAAACAAAACTAAACTGCCACTTATTAAAAGGAATGGAATGGTTTTCCATATTTCATCTGTGTTAACTGTGTTAGGGGCTGGCTAAGAACACAGTTCGTCTCAGAATGTTGCTTGTGGGGAAAGGGTCTGAATACTTAACAAAATGCCCTGTATCTTACCTGAGAAAAACCCAAGAGCGAATGAAATTGCCCCTCTATCTCTGTAGGCAAGCTATCTGATGCTGTCTGGTCATAAAGAGTATGACATTGTTGCCGCCCATGGTGTTGAATGAAAGGGAAGACAGCTTGGATTTGACATCACAACCATCAAATGGCATTACGAGCATACGTCATTGACAGAAACAACTTGAATTGTTGCATCTCGTTGTTGTCCTCCGCTGGCTAGCTAGCTAGCTAAAATGGTCCCTTTCCTAAATTAGCCATGGATGGAGATAGGGATATGGACTTGTGGTTTTACTTAGTTCTCTGTACTGGCCAATGATTATAACTGCGACTCTGATCCAACCATTAATTCACACATTGCAGTGCCCCCCTGGCCTGAGAGGATGGAAGTTCAATATGTAGCTAAATGTAGAAGGCTAATGTTAACTAGATAACGTTGGCCATGAAAGGAAGTTAGGCTAGCGAGCAATTTAGCCAGGTAGCCTAGAACAACACATACAACCGTGTATTGTATGACAGAGTGATAGACTGTTTAGTCAACATGACAGAGAGGAGGGTGGTGTTTCTCTACCAATAGGGTGATTCAACATGACAGAGAGGAGGGTGGTGTTTCTCTACCAGTAGGGTGAGTCAACATGACAGAGAGGAGGATGGTGTTTCTCTCCCAGTAGGGTGAGTCAACATGAGAGGAGGGTGGTGTTTCTCTCCCAGTAGGGTGAGTCAACATGACAGAGAGGAGGGTGGTGTTTCTCTCCCAGTAGGGTGAGTCAACATGACAGAGAGGAGGGTGGTGTTTCTCTACCAGTAGGGTGAGTCAACATGACAGAGAGGAGGGTGGTGTTTCTCTACCAGTAGGGTGAGTCAACATGACAGAGAGGAGGATGGTGTTTCTCTACCAGTAGGGTGAGTCAACATGACAGAGAGGAGGGTGGTGTTTCTCTACCAGTAGTGTGAGTCAACATGAGAGGAGGGTGGTGTTTCTCTACCAGTAGGGTGAGTCAACATGAGAGGAGGGTGGTGTTTCTCTACCAGTAGGGTGAGTCAACATGACAGAGAGGAGGATGGTGTTTCTCTACCAGTAGGGTGAGTCAACATGAGAGGAGGGTGGTGTTTCTCTACCAGTAGGGTGAGTCAACATGAGAGGAGGGTGGTGTTTCTCTACCAGTAGGGTGAGTCAACATGACAGAGAGGAGGATGGTGTTTCTCTACCAGTAGGGTGAGTCAACATGAGAGGAGGATGGTGTTTCTCTACCAGTAGGGTGAGTCAACATGAGAGGAGGGTGGTGTTTCTCTACCAGTAGGGTGAGTCAACATGACAGAGAGGAGGATGGTGTTTCTCTACCAGTAGGGTGAGTCAACATGAGAGGAGGGTGGTGTTTCTCTACCAGTAGGGTGAGTCAACATGAGAGGAGGGTGGTGTTTCTCTACCAGTAGGGTGAGTCAACATGACAGAGAGGAGGGTGGTGTTTCTCTACCAGTAGGGTGAGTCAACATGACAGAGAGGAGGGTGGTGTTTCTCTACCAGTAGTGTGAGTCAACATGAGAGGAGGGTGGTGTTTCTCTACCAGTAGGGTGAGTCAACATGAGAGGAGGGTGGTGTTTCTCTACCAGTAGGGTGAGTCAACATGACAGAGAGGAGGATGGTGTTTCTCTACCAGTAGGGTGAGTCAACATGAGAGGAGGGTGGTGTTTCTCTACCAGTAGGGTGAGTCAACATGAGAGGAGGGTGGTGTTTCTCTACCAGTAGGGTGAGTCAACATGACAGAGAGGAGGATGGTGTTTCTCTACCAGTAGGGTGAGTCAACATGAGAGGAGGATGGTGTTTCTCTACCAGTAGGGTGAGTCAACATGAGAGGAGGGTGGTGTTTCTCTACCAGTAGGGTGAGTCAACATGACAGAGAGGAGGATGGTGTTTCTCTACCAGTAGGGTGAGTCAACATGAGAGGAGGGTGGTGTTTCTCTACCAGTAGGGTGAGTCAACATGAGAGGAGGGTGGTGTTTCTCTACCAGTAGGGTGAGTCAACATGACAGAGAGGAGGGTGGTGTTTCTCTACCAGTAGGGTGAGTCAACATGACAGAGAGGAGGGTGGTGTTTCTCTACCAATAGGGTGAGTCAACATGACAGAGAGGAGGATGGTGTTTCTCTACCAGTAGGGTGAGTCAACATGAGAGGAGGATGGTGTTTCTCTACCAGTAGGGTGAGTCAATATGACAGAGAGGAGGATGGTGTTTCTCTCCCAGTAGGGTGAGTCAACATGAGAGGAGGGTGGTGTTTCTCTACCAATAGGGTGAGTCAACATGACAGAGAGGAGGATGGTGTTTCTCTACCAGTAGGGTGAGTCAACATGACAGAGAGGAGGGTGGTGTTTCTCTACCAGTAGGGTGAGTCAACATGACAGAGAGGAGGGTGGTGTTTCTCTACCAGTAGGGTGAGTCAACATGACAGAGAGGAGGGTGGTGTTTCTCTACCAGTAGGGTGAGTCAACATGACAGAGAGGAGGGTGGTGTTTCTCTACCAGTAGGGTGAGTCAACATGACAGAGAAGAGGGTGGTGTTTCTCTACCAGTAGGGTGAGTCAACATGACAGAGAGGAGGGTGGTGTTTCTCTACCAGTAGGGTGAGTCAACATGACAGAGAGGAGGGTGGTGTTTCTCTACCAGTAGGGTGAGTCAACATGACAGAGAGGAGGATGGTGTTTCTCTACCAGTAGGGTGAGTCAACATGACAGAGAGGAGGGTGGTGTTTCTCTACCAGTAGGGTGAGTCAACATGACAGAGAGGAGGGTGGTGTTTCTCTACCAGTAGGGTGAGTCAACATGACAGAGAGGAGGGTGGTGTTTCTCTACCAGTAGGGTGAGTCAACATGACAGAGAGGAGGGTGGTGTTTCTCTACCAGTAGGGTGAGTCAACATGACAGAGAGGAGGGTGGTGTTTCTCTACCAGTAGGGTGAGTCAACATGACAGAGAGGAGGGTGGTGTTTCTCTACCAGTAGGGTGAGTCAACATGACAGAGAGGAGGGTGGTGTTTCTCTACCAGTAGGGTGAGTCAACATGACAGAGAGGAGGGTGGTGTTTCTCTACCAGTAGGGTGAGTCAACATGACAGAGAGGAGGATGGTGTTTCTCTACCAGTAGGGTGAGTCAACATGACAGAGAGGAGGGTGGTGTTTCTCTACCAGTAGGGTGAGTCAACATGACAGAGAGGAGGGTGGTGTTTCTCTACCAGTAGGGTGCGTCAACATGACAGAGAGGAGGGTGGTGTTTCTCTACCAGTAGGGTGAGTCAACATGACAGAGAGGAGGGTGGTGTTTCTCTACCAGTAGGGTGAGTCAACATGACAGAGAGGAGGGTGGTGTTTCTCTACCAGTAGGGTGAGTCAACATGACAGAGAGGAGGGTGGTGTTTCTCTACCAGTAGGGTGAGTCAACATGACAGAGAGGAGGATGGTGTTTCTCTACCAGTAGGGTGAGTCAACATGACAGAGAGGAGGGTGGTGTTTCTCTACCAGTAGGGTGAGTCAACATGACAGAGAGGAGGGTGGTGTTTCTCTACCAGTAGGGTGAGTCAACATGACAGAGAGGAGGGTGGTGTTTCTCTACCAGTAGGGTGAGTCAACATGACAGAGAGGAGGGTGGTGTTTCTCTACCAGTAGGGTGAGTCAACATGACAGAGAGGAGGGTGGTGTTTCTCTACCAGTAGGGTGAGTCAACATGAGAGGAGGGTGGTGTTTCTCTACCAGTAGGGTGAGTCAACATGACAGAGAGGAGGGTGGTGTTTCTCTACCAGTAGGGTGAGTCAACATGACAGAGAGGAGGGTGGTGTTTCTCTACCAGTAGGGTGAGTCAACATGACAGAGAGGAGGGTGGTGTTTCTCTACCAGTAGGGTGAGTCAACATGACAGAGAGGACGGTGGTGTTTCTCTACCAGTAGGGTGAGTCAACATGACAGAGAGGAGGGTGGTGTTTCTCTACCAGTAGGGTGAGTCAACATGACAGAGAGGAGGGTGGTGTTTCTCTACCAGTAGGGTGAGTCAACATGAGAGGAGGGTGGTGTTTCTCTACCAGTAGGGTGAGTCAACATGAGAGGAGGGTGGTGTTTCTCTACCAGTAGGGTGAGTCAACATGAGAGGAGGATGGTGTTTCTCTACCAGTAGGGTGAGTCAACATGACAGAGAGGAGGGTGGTGTTTCTCTACCAGTAGGGTGAGTCAACATGACAGAGAGGAGGGTGGTGTTTCTCTACCAGTAGGGTGAGTCAACATGAGAGGAGGATGGTGTTTCTCTACCAGTAGGGTGAGTCAACATGAGAGGAGGGTGGTGTTTCTCTACCAGTAGGGTGAGTCAACATGACAGAGAGGAGGATGGTGTTTCTCTACCAGTAGGGTGAGTCAACATGAGAGGAGGGTGGTGTTTCTCTACCAGTAGGGTGAGTCAACATGAGAGGAGGGTGGTGTTTCTCTACCAGTAGGGTGAGTCAACATGACAGAGAGGAGGGTGGTGTTTCTCTACCAGTAGGGTGAGTCAACATGACAGAGAGGAGGGTGGTGTTTCTCTACCAGTAGTGTGAGTCAACATGAGAGGAGGGTGGTGTTTCTCTACCAGTAGGGTGAGTCAACATGAGAGGAGGGTGGTGTTTCTCTACCAGTAGGGTGAGTCAACATGACAGAGAGGAGGATTGTCATGTTTTGACATTTATTATCTTGTCTTGTCCCTGTGCTTCCCATTCTATTCGTTTCCCTCTGCTGGTCTTATTAGGTTCTTTCCCTCTTTCTATCCCTCTCTCTCCCCCTCCCTCTCTCACTCTCTCGCTCTCTCTTCTCTCTATCGTTCCGTTCCTGCTCCCAGCTGTTCCTATTCCCCTAATCAATCATTTAGTCTTCCCACACCTGTTCCCGATCCTTTCCCCTGATTAGAGTCCCTATTTCTTCCTTTGTGTTCCGTTCCTGTCCTGTCGGTTCCTTGTTTAGAATTCACCGTGCTGTGATTGTGTATCGCCCTGTCGTGTCGTGTTTTCCTCAGATGCTGCGTGGTGAGCAGGTGTCTGAGTCTGTCTGGTTCGAGTGCCTTCCCGAGGCAACCTGCTGTTCACCTGCTGTTCTAGATCGAGTCTCCAGTTTGTCCTCGTCATTTCGAGTGAAAGTTGTGTTTTTTTGTTTGTATTCACTTTACTGGATTAAAGACTCTGTTTTCGCCAAGTCGCTTTTGGGTCCTCTTTCACCTGCATGACAGAAGGAACCGACCAAGGAATGGACCCAGCGACTTCAGACGCTCGTTACACTGCCGTCGAGATCCAAGGAGCCATGCTCGGCAGACACGAGCAGGAATTGTCTGCTGCTCGCCATGCCGTGGAGAACCTGGCCGCTCAGGTTTCCGACCTCTCTGGACAGTTCCAGAGTCTACGTCTCGTGCCACCTGTTACTTCCTGGCCTGCCGAGCCTCCAGAACCTAGGGTTAATAACCCACCTTGCTACTCCGGGCAGCCCACTGAGTGCCGCTCCTTTCTCACGCAGTGTGAGATTGTGTTCTCTCTCCAACCCAACACATACTCTAGAGAGAGAGCTCGGGTTGCTTACGTCATTTCACTCCTTACTGGCCGGGCTCGAGAATGGGGCACAGCTATCTGGGAGGCAAGGGCTGATTGCTCTAACAAGTTCCAGAACTTTAAAGAGGAGATGATTCGGGTTTTTGACCGTTCAGTTTTTGGTAGGGAGGCTTCTAGGGCCCTGGCTTCCTTATGCCAAGGTGAACGGTCCATAACGGATTATTCTATTGAGTTTCGCACTCTTGCTGCCTCTAGTGAGTGGAACGAGCCGGCGCTGCTCGCTCGTTTTCTGGAGGGACTCCACGCAGTGGTTAAGGATGAGATTCTCTCCCGGGAGGTTCCTTCAGATGTGGACTCTTTGATTGCTCTCGCCATCCGCATAGAACGACGGGTAGATCTTCGTCACCGGGCTCGTGGAAGAGAGCTCGCATCAACGGTGTTTCCCTGCTCCGCATCGCAACCATCTCCCTCCTCTGGCTCAGAGACTGAGCCCATGCAGCTGGGAGGGATTCGCATCTCGACTAAGGAGAGGGAACGGAGGATCACCAACCGCCTGTGCCTCTATTGCGGAGTTGCTGGACATTTTGTTAATTCATGTCCAGTAAAAGCCAGAGCTCATCTGTAAGCGGAGGGCTACAGGTGAGCGCAACTACTCAAGTCTCTCCATCAAAATCCTGTACTACTTTGTCGGTCCATCTACGCTGGACCGGTTCGGGTGCTACATGTAGTGCCTTGATAGACTCTGGGGCTGAGGGTTGTTTCATGGACGAAGCATGGGTTCGGAAACATGACATTCCTTTCAGAGAGTTAGAGAAGCCTACGCCCATGTTCGCCTTAGATGGTAGTCATCTTCCCAGTATCAGATTTGAGACACTACCTTTAACCCTCACAGTATCTGGTAACCACAGTGAGACTATTTCTTTTTTGATTTTCCGTTCACCGTTTACACCTGTTGTTTTGGGTCATCCCTGGCTAGTATGTCATAATCCTTCTATTAATTGGTCTAGTAATTCTATCCTATCCTGGAACGTTTCTTGTCATGTGAAGTGTTTAATGTCTGCCATCCCTCCCGTTTCTTCTGTCCCTACTTCTCAGGAGGAACCTGGCGATTTGACAGGAGTGCCGGAGGAATATCATGATCTGCGCACGGTCTTCAGTCGGTCCCGAGCCAACTCCCTTCCTCCTCACCGGTCGTATGATTGTAGTATTGATCTCCTTCCGGGGACCACTCCTCCTCGGGGTAGACTATACTCTCTGTCGGCTCCCGAACGTAAGGCTCTCGAGGATTATTTGTCTGTGTCTCTTGACGCCGGTACCATAGTGCCTTCTTCCTCTCCGGCCGGGGCGGGGTTCTTTTTGTTAAGAAGAAGGACGGTACTCTGCGCCCCTGCGTGGATTATCGAGGGCTGAATGACATAACGGTTAAGAATCGTTATCCGCTTCCCCTTATGTCATCAGCCTTCGAGATTCTGCAGGGAGCCAGGTGCTTTACTAAGTTGGACCTTCGTAACGCTTACCATCTCGTGCGCATCAGAGAGGGGGACGAGTGGAAAACGGCGTTTAACACTCCGTTAGGGCATTTTGAGTACCGGGTTCTGCCGTTCGGTCTCGCCAATGCGCCAGCTGTTTTTCAGGCATTAGTTAATGATGTTCTGAGAGACATGCTGAACATCTTTGTTTTTGTCTATCTTGACGATATCCTGATTTTTCTCCGTCACTCGAGATTCATGTTCAGCACGTTCGACGTGTTCTACAGCGCCTTTTAGAGAATTGTCTCTACGTAAAGGCTGAGAAGTGCTCTTTTCATGTCTCCTCCGTTACTTTTCTCGGTTCCGTTATTTCCGCTGAAGGCATTCAGATGGATTCCGCTAAGGTCCAAGCTGTCAGTGATTGGCCCGTTCCAAGGTCACGTGTCGAGTTGCAGCGCTTTTTAGGTTTCGCTAATTTCTATCGGCGTTTCATTCGTAATTTCGGTCAAGTTGCTGCCCCTCTCACAGCTCTTACTTCTGTCAAGACGTGTTTTAAGTGGTCCGGTTCCGCCCAGGGAGCTTTTGATCTTCTAAAAGAACGTTTTACGTCCGCTCCTATCCTCGTTACTCCTGACGTCACTAGACAATTCATTGTCGAGGTTGGCGCTTCAGAGGTAGGCGTGGGAGCCATTCTATCCCAGCGCTTCCAGTCTGACGATAAGGTTCATCCTTGCGCTTATTTTTCTCATCGCCTGTCGCCATCTGAGCGCAACTATGATGTGGGTAACCGTGAACTGCTCGCCATCCGCTTAGCCCTAGGCGAATGGCGACAGTGGTTGGAGGGGGCGACCGTTCCTTTTGTCGTTTGGACAGACCATAAGAACCTTGAGTACATCCGTTCTGCCAAACGACTTAATGCCCGTCAAGCTCGTTGGGCGTTGTTTTTCGCTCGTTTCGAGTTTGTGATTTCTTACCGTCCGGGTAGCAAGAACACCAAGCCTGATGCCTTATCCCGTCTGTTTAGTTCTTCTGTGGCTTCTACTGATCCCGAGGGGATTCTTCCTTATGGGCGTGTTGTCGGGTTAACTGTCTGGGGAATTGAGAGACAGGTTAAGCAAGCACTCACGCACACTGCGTCGCCGCGCGCTTGTCCTAGTAACCTCCTTTTCGTTCCTGTTTCCACTCGTCTGGCTGTTCTTCAGTGGGCTCACTCTGCCAAGTTAGCTGGTCATCCCGGTGTTCGAGGCACTCTTGCGTCTATTCGCCAGCGCTTTTGGTGGCCGACTCAGGAGCGTGACACGCGCCGTTTCGTGGCTGCTTGTTCGGACTGCGCGCAGACTAAGTCGGGTAACTCTCCTCCTGCCGGTCGTCTCAGACCGCTCCCCATTCCTTCTCGACCATGGTCTCACATCGCCCTAGACTTCATTACCGGTCTGCCTTTGTCTGCGGGGAAGACTGTGATTCTTACGGTTGTCGATAGGTTCTCTAAGGCGGCACATTTCATTCCCCTCGCTAAACTTCCTTCCGCTAAGGAGACGGCACAAATCATTATCGAGAATGTATTCAGAATTCATGGCCTCCCGTTAGACGCCGTTTCAGACAGAGGCCCGCAATTCACGTCACAGTTTTGGAGGGAGTTCTGTCGTTTGATTGGTGCGTCCGTCAGTCTCTCTTCCGGGTTTCATCCCCAGTCTAACGGTCAAGCAGAGAGGGCCAATCAGACGATTGGTCGCATACTACGCAGCCTTTCTTTCAGAAACCCTGCGTCTTGGGCAGAACAGCTCCCCTGGGCAGAATACGCTCACAATTCGCTTCCTTCGTCTGCTACCGGGTTATCTCCGTTTCAGAGTAGTCTGGGTTACCAGCCTCCTCTGTTCTCATCCCAGCTTGCCGAGTCCAGCGTTCCCTCCGCTCAAGCGTTTGTCCAACGTTGTGAGCGCACTTGGAGGAGGGTGAGGTCTGCACTTTGCCGTTACAGGGCACAGACTGTGAGAGCCGCCAATAAACGCAGGATTAAGAGTCCAAGGTATTGTTGCGGCCAGAGAGTGTGGCTTTCCACTCGCAACCTTCCTCTTACGACAGCTTCTCGTAAGTTGACTCCGCGGTTCATTGGTCCGTTCCGTGTTTCCCAGGTCGTCAATCCTGTCGCTGTGCGACTGCTTCTTCCGCGACATCTTCGTCGCGTCCATCCTGTCTTCCATGTCTCCTGTGTTAAGCCCTTTCTTCGCACCCCGTTCGTCTTCCCTCCCCCTCCCGTCCTTGTCGAGAGCGCACCTATTTACAAGGTACATAAGATCATGGACATGCGTTCTCGGGGACGGGGTCACCAATACTTAGTGGATTGGGAGGGTTACGGTCCTGAGGAGAGGAGTTGGGTTCCGTCTCGGGACGTGCTGGACCGTTCACTCATTGATGATTTCCTCCGTTGCCGCCAGGATTCCTCCTCGAGTGCGCCAGGAGGCGCTCGGTGAGTGGGGGGTACTGTCATGTTTTGTCATTTATTATCTTGTCTTGTCCCTGTGCTTCCCATTCTATTCGTTTCCCTCTGCTGGTCTTATTAGGTTCTTTCCCTCTTTCTATCCCTCTCTCTCCCCCTCCCTCTCTCACTCTCTCGCTCTCTCTTCTCTCTATCGTTCCGTTCCTGCTCCCAGCTGTTCCTATTCCCCTAATCAATCATTTAGTCTTCCCACACCTGTTCCCGATCCTTTCCCCTGATTAGAGTCCCTATTTCTTCCTTTGTGTTCCGTTCCTGTCCTGTCGGTTCCTTGTTTAGAATTCACCGTGCTGTGATTGTGTATCGCCCTGTCGTGTCGTGTTTTCCTCAGATGCTGCGTGGTGAGCAGGTGTCTGAGTCTGTCTGGTTCGAGTGCCTTCCCGAGGCAACCTGCTGTTCACCTGCTGTTCTAGATCGAGTCTCCAGTTTGTCCTCGTCATTTCGAGTGAAAGTTGTGTTTTTTTGTTTGTATTCACTTTACTGGATTAAAGACTCTGTTTTCGCCAAGTCGCTTTTGGGTCCTCTTTCACCTGCATGACAAGGATGGTGTTTCTCTACCAGTAGGGTGAGTCAACATGAGAGGAGGGTGGTGTTTCTCTACCAGTAGGGTGAGTCAACATGAGAGGAGGGTGGTGTTTCTCTACCAGTAGGGTGAGTCAACATGACAGAGAGGAGGATGGTGTTTCTCTACCAGTAGGGTGAGTCAACATGAGAGGAGGATGGTGTTTCTCTACCAGTAGGGTGAGTCAACATGAGAGGAGGGTGGTGTTTCTCTACCAGTAGGGTGAGTCAACATGACAGAGAGGAGGATGGTGTTTCTCTACCAGTAGGGTGAGTCAACATGAGAGGAGGGTGGTGTTTCTCTACCAGTAGGGTGAGTCAACATGAGAGGAGGGTGGTGTTTCTCTACCAGTAGGGTGAGTCAACATGACAGAGAGGAGGGTGGTGTTTCTCTACCAGTAGGGTGAGTCAACATGACAGAGAGGAGGGTGGTGTTTCTCTACCAGTAGGGTGAGTCAACATGACAGAGAAGAGGGTGGTGTTTCTCTACCAGTAGGGTGAGTCAACATGACAGAGAGGAGGGTGGTGTTTCTCTACCAGTAGGGTGAGTCAACATGACAGAGAGGAGGGTGGTGTTTCTCTACCAGTAGGGTGAGTCAACATGACAGAGAGGAGGATGGTGTTTCTCTACCAGTAGGGTGAGTCAACATGACAGAGAGGAGGGTGGTGTTTCTCTACCAGTAGGGTGAGTCAACATGACAGAGAGGAGGGTGGTGTTTCTCTACCAGTAGTGTGAGTCAACATGACAGAGAGGAGGGTGGTGTTTCTCTACCAGTAGGGTGAGTCAACATGACAGAGAGGACGGTGGTGTTTCTCTACCAGTAGGGTGAGTCAACATGACAGAGAGGAGGGTGGTGTTTCTCTACCAGTAGGGTGAGTCAACATGACAGAGAGGAGGGTGGTGTTTCTCTACCAGTAGGGTGAGTCAACATGAGAGGAGGGTGGTGTTTCTCTACCAGTAGGGTGAGTCAACATGAGAGGAGGGTGGTGTTTCTCTACCAGTAGGGTGAGTCAACATGAGAGGAGGATGGTGTTTCTCTACCAGTAGGGTGAGTCAACATGACAGAGAGGAGGGTGGTGTTTCTCTACCAGTAGGGTGAGTCAATATGACAGAGAGGAGGATGGTGTTTCTCTCCCAGTAGGGTGAGTCAACATGAGAGGAGGGTGGTGTTTCTCTACCAATAGGGTGAGTCAACATGACAGAGAGGAGGATGGTGTTTCTCTACCAGTAGGGTGAGTCAACATGACAGAGAGGAGGGTGGTGTTTCTCTACCAGTAGGGTGAGTCAACATGACAGAGAGGAGGGTGGTGTTTCTCTACCAGTAGGGTGAGTCAACATGACAGAGAGGAGGGTGGTGTTTCTCTACCAGTAGGGTGAGTCAACATGACAGAGAGGAGGGTGGTGTTTCTCTACCAGTAGGGTGAGTCAACATGACAGAGAAGAGGGTGGTGTTTCTCTACCAGTAGGGTGAGTCAACATGACAGAGAGGAGGGTGGTGTTTCTCTACCAGTAGGGTGAGTCAACATGACAGAGAGGAGGGTGGTGTTTCTCTACCAGTAGGGTGAGTCAACATGACAGAGAGGAGGATGGTGTTTCTCTACCAGTAGGGTGAGTCAACATGACAGAGAGGAGGGTGGTGTTTCTCTACCAGTAGGGTGAGTCAACATGACAGAGAGGAGGGTGGTGTTTCTCTACCAGTAGTGTGAGTCAACATGACAGAGAGGAGGGTGGTGTTTCTCTACCAGTAGGGTGAGTCAACATGACAGAGAGGACGGTGGTGTTTCTCTACCAGTAGGGTGAGTCAACATGACAGAGAGGAGGGTGGTGTTTCTCTACCAGTAGGGTGAGTCAACATGACAGAGAGGAGGGTGGTGTTTCTCTACCAGTAGGGTGAGTCAACATGAGAGGAGGGTGGTGTTTCTCTACCAGTAGGGTGAGTCAACATGAGAGGAGGGTGGTGTTTCTCTACCAGTAGGGTGAGTCAACATGAGAGGAGGATGGTGTTTCTCTACCAGTAGGGTGAGTCAACATGACAGAGAGGAGGGTGGTGTTTCTCTACCAGTAGGGTGAGTCAACATGACAGAGAGGAGGGTGGTGTTTCTCTACCAGTAGGGTGAGTCAACATGACAGAGAGGAGGGTGGTGTTTCTCTACCAGTAGGGTGAGTCAACATGAGAGGAGGGTGGTGTTTCTCTACCAGTAGGGTGAGTCAACATGACAGAGAGGAGGATGGTGTTTCTCTACCAGTAGGGTGAGTCAACATGACAGAGAGGAGGATGGTGTTTCTCTACCAGTAGGGTGAGTCAACATGACAGAGAGGAGGATGGTGTTTCTCTACCAGTAGGGTGAGTCAACATGACAGAGAGGAGGGTGGTGTTTCTCTACCAGTAGGGTGAGTCAACATGAGAGGAGGGTGGTGTTTCTCTACCAGTAGGGTGAGTCAACATGACAGAGAGGAGGGTGGTGTTTCTCTACCAGTAGGGTGAGTCAACATGACAGAGAGGAGGATGGTGTTTCTCTACCAGTAGGGTGAGTCAACATGAGAGGAGGATGGTGTTTCTCTACCAGTAGGGTGAGTCAACATGACAGAGAGGAGGGTGGTGTTTCTCTACCAGTAGGGTGAGTCAACATGACAGAGAGGAGGATGGTGTTTCTCTACCAGTAGGGTGAGTCAACATGAGAGGAGGATGGTGTTTCTCTACCAGTAGGGTGAGTCAACATGACAGAGAGGAGGATGGTGTTTCTCTACCAGTAGGGTGAGTCAACATGAGAGGAGGATGGTGTTTCTCTACCAGTAGGGTGAGTCAACATGACAGAGAGGAGGGTGGTGTTTCTCTACCAGTAGGGTGAGTCAACATGACAGAGAGGAGGGTGGTGTTTCTCTACCAGTAGGGTGAGTCAACATGACAGAGAGGAGGATGGTGTTTCTCTACCAGTAGGGTGAGTCAACATGAGAGGAGGGTGGTGTTTCTCTACCAGTAGGGTGAGTCAACATGAGAGGAGGGTGGTGTTTCTCTACCAGTAGGGTGAGTCAACATGACAGAGAGGAGGATGGTGTTTCTCTACCAGTAGGGTGAGTCAACATGAGAGGAGGATGGTGTTTCTCTACCAGTAGGGTGAGTCAATATGACAGAGAGGAGGATGGTGTTTCTCTCCCAGTAGGGTGAGTCAACATGAGAGGAGGGTGGTGTTTCTCTACCAATAGGGTGAGTCAACATGACAGAGAGGAGGATGGTGTTTCTCTACCAGTAGGGTGAGTCAACATGACAGAGAGGAGGGTGGTGTTTCTCTACCAGTAGGGTGAGTCAACATGACAGAGAGGAGGATGGTGTTTCTCTACCAGTAGGGTGAGTCAACATGACAGAGAGGAGGGTGGTGTTTCTCTACCAGTAGGGTGAGTCAACATGACAGAGAGGAGGGTGGTGTTTCTCTACCAGTAGGGTGAGTCAACATGACAGAGAGGAGGGTGGTGTTTCTCTACCAGTAGGGTGAGTCAACATGACAGAGAGGAGGGTGGTGTTTCTCTACCAGTAGGGTGAGTCAACATGACAGAGAGGAGGGTGGTGTTTCTCTACCAGTAGGGTGAGTCAACATGACAGAGAGGAGGATGGTGTTTCTCTACCAGTAGGGTGAGTCAACATGACAGAGAGGAGGATGGTGTTTCTCTACCAGTAGGGTGAGTCAACATGACAGAGAGGAGGGTGGTGTTTCTCTACCAGTAGGGTGAGTCAACATGACAGAGAGGAGGGTGGTGTTTCTCTCCCAGTAGGGTGAGTCAACATGAGAGGAGGGTGGTGTTTCTCTACCAGTAGGGTGAGTCAACATGACAGAGAGGAGGATGGTGTTTCTCTACCAGTAGGGTGAGTCAACATGACAGAGAGGAGGATGGTGTTTCTCTACCAGTAGGGTGAGTCAACATGAGAGGAAGATGGTGTTTCTCTACCAGTAGGGTGAGTCAACATGACAGAGAGGAGGATGGTGTTTCTCTACCAGTAGGGTGAGTCAACATGAGAGGAGGATGGTGTTTCTCTACCAGTAGGGTGAGTCAACATGACAGAGAGGAGGGTGGTGTTTCTCTACCAGTAGGGTGAGTCAACATGAGAGGAGGGTGGTGTTTCTCTCCCAGTAGGGTGAGTCAACATGAGAGGAGGATGGTGTTTCTCTACCAGTAGGGTGAGTCAACATGACAGAGAGGAGGGTGGTGTTTCTCTACCAGTAGGGTGAGTCAACATGACAGAGAGGAGGGTGGTGTTTCTCTACCAGTAGGGTGAGTCAACATGACAGAGAGGAGGGTGGTGTTTCTCTACCAGTAGGGTGAGTCTTATTGTCTTATTGTCTACCAGTAGGGTGAGTCTTATTGTCTTATTGTCTACCAGTAGGGTGAGTCTTATTGTCTTATTGTCTACCAGTAGGGTGAGTCTTATTGTCTTATTGTCTACCAGTAGGGTGAGTCTTATTGTCTTATTGTCTACCAGTAGGGTGAGTCTTATTGTCTTATTGTCTACCAGTAGGGTGAGTCTTATTGTCTTATTGTCTACCAGTAGGGTGAGTCTTATTGTCTTATTGTCTACCAGTAGGGTGAGTCTTATTGTCTTATTGTCTACCAGTAGGGTGAGTCTTATTGTCTTATTGTCTACCAGTAGGGTGAGTCTTATTGTCTTATTGTCTACCAGTAGGGTGAGTCTTATTGTCTTATTGTCTACCAGTAGGGTGAGTCTTATTGTCTACCAGTAGGGTGAGTCTTATTGTCTTATTGTCTACCAGTAGGGTGATTCTTATTGTCTTATTGTCTACCAGTAGGGTGAGTCATATTGTCTTATTGTCTACCAGTAGGGTGAGTCTTATTGTCTTATTGTCTACCAGTAGGGTGAGTCTTATTGTCTTATTCTCTACCAGTAGGGTGAGTCTTATTGTCTTATTGTCTACCAGTAGGGTGAGTCTTATTGTCTTATTGTCTACCAGTAGGGTGAGTCTTATTGTCTTATTGTCTACCAGTAGGGTGATTCTTAATGTCTTATTGTCTACCAGTAGGGTGAGTCTTATTGTCTTATTGTCTACCAGTAGGGTGAGTCTTATTGTCTTATTGTCTACCAGTAGGGTGAGTCTTATTGTCTTATTGTCTACCAGTAGGGTGAGTCTTATTGTCTTATTGTCTACCAGTAGGGTGAGTCTTATTGTCTACCAGTAGGGTGAGTCTTATTGTCTACCAGTAGGGTGAGTCTTATTGTCTACCAGTAGGGTGAGTCTTATTGTCTACCCGTAGGGTGAGTCTTATTGTCTACCAGTAGGGTGAGTCTTATTGTCTACCAGTAGGGTGAGTCTTATTGTCTACCAGTAGGATGAGTCTTATTGTCTACCAGTAGGGTGAGTCTTATTGTCTACCAGTAGGGTGAGTCTTATTGTCTACCAGTAGGGTGAGTCTTATTGTCTACCAGTAGGGTGAGTCTTATTGTCTACCAGTAGGGTGAGTCTTATTGTCTTATTGTCTACCAGTAGGGTGAGTCTTATTGTCTTATTGTCTACCAGTAGGGTGAGTCTTATTGTCTTATTGTCTACCAGTAGGGTGAGTCTTATTGTCTTATTGTCTACCAGTAGGGTGATTCTTATTGTCTTATTGTCTACCAGTAGGGTGAGTCTTATTGTCTTATTGTCTACCAGTAGCGTGAGTCTTATTGTCTTATTGTCTACCAGTAGGGTGATTCTTATTGTCTTATTGTCTACCAGTAGGGTGAGTCTTATTGTCTTATTGTCTACCAGTAGGGTGAGTCTTATTGTCTTATTCTTATTGTCTTATCTACCAGTAGGGTGAGTCTTATTGTCTTATTCTCTACCAGTAGGGTGAGTCTTATTGTCTTATTGTCTACCAGTAGGGTGAGTCTTATTGTCTTATTGTCTACCAGTAGGGTGAGTCTTATTGTCTTATTGTCTACCAGTAGGGTGATTCTTATTGTCTTATTGTCTACCAGTAGGGTGAGTCTTATTGTCTTATTGTCTACCAGTAGGGTGAGTCTTATTGTCTTATTGTCTTATTGTCAGTAGGGTGAGTCTTATTGTCTACCAGTAGGGTGAGTCTTATTGTCTTATTGTCTACCAGTAGGGTGAGTCTTATTGTCTACCATAGGGTGAGTCTTATTGTCTACCAGTAGGGTGAGTCTTATTGTCTACCAGTAGGGTGAGTCTTATTGTCTATTGTCTACCAGTAGGGTGAGTCTTATTGTCTACCCAGTAGGGTGAGTCTTATTGTCTACCAGTAGGGTGAGTCTTATTGTCTACCAGTAGGGTGAGTCTTATTGTCTACCAGTAGGGTGAGTCTTATTGTCTACCAGTAGGGTGAGTCTTATTGTCTTATTGTCTACCAGTAGGGTGAGTCTTATTGTCTTATTGTCTACCAGTAGGGTGAGTCTTATTGTCTTATTGTCTACCAGTAGGGTGAGTCTTATTGTCTTATTGTCTACCAGTAGGGTGAGTCTTATTGTCTTATTGTCTACCAGTAGGGTGAGTCTTATTGTCTTATTGTCTACCAGTAGGGTGAGTCTTATTGTCTTATTGTCTACCAGTAGGGTGAGTCTTATTGTCTTATTGTCTACCAGTAGGGTGAGTCTTATTGTCTTATTGTCTACCAGTAGGGTGAGTCTTATTGTCTTATTGTCTACCAGTAGGGTGAGTCTTATTGTCTTATTGTCTACCAGTAGGGTGAGTCTTATTGTCTTATTGTCTACCAGTAGGGTGAGTCTTATTGTCTTATTGTCTACCAGTAGGGTGAGTCTTATTGTCTTATTGTCTACCAGTAGGGTGAGTCTTATTGTCTTATTGTCTACCAGTAGGGTGAGTCTTATTGTCTTATTGTCTACCAGTAGGGTGAGTCTTATTGTCTTATTGTCTTATTGTCTACCAGTAGGGTGAGTCTTATTGTCTTATTGTCTACCAGTAGGGTGAGTCTTATTGTCTTATTGTCTACCAGTAGGGTGAGTCTTATTGTCTTATTGTCTACCAGTAGGGTGAGTCTTATTGTCTTATTGTCTACCAGTAGGGTGAGTCTTATTGTCTTATTGTCTACCAGTAGGGTGAGTCTTATTGTCTTATTGTCTACCAGTAGGGTGAGTCTTATTGTCTTATTGTCTACCAGTAGGGTGAGTCTTATTGTCTTATTGTCTACCAGTAGGGTGAGTCTTATTGTCTTATTGTCTACCAGTAGGGTGAGTCTTATTGTCTTATTGTCTACCAGTAGGGTGAGTCTTATTGTCTTATTGTCTACCAGTAGGGTGAGTCTTATTGTCTTAGTTGTCTTACCAGTCTACCAGTAGGGTGAGTCTTATTGTCTTATTCTTATTGTCTTATTGTCTACCAGTAGGGTGAGTCTTATTGTCTTATTGTCTACCAGTAGGGTGAGTCTTATTGTCTTATTGTCTACCAGTAGGGTGAGTCTTATTGTCTACCAGTAGGGTGAGTCTTATTGTCTTACTACAGTAGGGTGAGTCTTATTGTCTTATTGTCTACCAGTAGGGTGAGTCTTATTGTCTTATTGTCTACCAGTAGGGTGAGTCTTATTGTCTTATTGTCTACCAGTAGGGTGAGTCTTATTGTCTTATTGTCTACCAGTAGGGTGAGTCTTATTGTCTTATTGTCTACCAGTAGGGTGAGTCTTATTGTCTTATTGTCTACCAGTAGGGTGAGTCTTATTGTCTTATTGTCTACCAGTAGGGTGAGTCTTATTGTCTTATTGTCTACCAGTAGGGTGAGTCTTATTGTCTTATTGTCTACCAGTAGGGTGAGTCTTATTGTCTTATTGTCTACCAGTAGGGTGAGTCTTATTGTCTTATTGTCTACCAGTAGGGTGAGTCTTATTGTCTTATTGTCTACCAGTAGGGTGAGTCTTATTGTCTTATTGTCTACCAGTAGGGTGAGTCTTATTGTCTTATTGTCTACCAGTAGGGTGAGTCTTATTGTCTTATTGTCTACCAGTAGGGTGAGTCTTATTGTCTTATTGTCTACCAGTAGGGTGAGTCTTATTGTCTTATTGTCTACCAGTAGGGTGAGTCTTATTGTCTTATTGTCTACCAGTAGGGTGAGTCTTAGTCTTATTGTCTACCAGTAGGTCTTATTGTCTTATTGTCTACCAGTAGGGTGAGTCTTATTGTCTTATTGTCTACCAGTAGGGTGAGTCTTATTGTCTTATTGTCTACCAGTAGGGTGAGTCTTATTGTCTTATTGTCTACCAGTAGGGTGAGTCTTATTGTCTTATTGTCTACCAGTAGGGTGAGTCTTATTGTCTTAGGGTGTCTTATTGTCTACCAGTAGGGTGAGTCTTATTGTCTTATTGTCCAGTAGGGTGAGTCTTATTGTCTTATTGTCTACCAGTAGGGTGAGTCTTATTGTCTTATTGTCTACCAGTAGGGTGAGTCTTATTGTCTTATTGTCTACCAGTAGGGTGAGTCTTATTGTCTTATTGTCTACCAGTAGGGTGAGTCTTATTGTCTTATTGTCTACCAGTAGGGTGAGTCTTATTGTCTTATTGTCTACCAGTAGGGTGAGTCTTATTGTCTTATTGTCTACCAGTAGGGTGAGTCTTATTGTCTTATTGTCTACCAGTAGGGTGAGTCTTATTGTCTTATTGTCTACCAGTAGGGTGAGTCTTATTGTCTTATTGTCTACCAGTAGGGTGAGTCTTATTGTCTTATTGTCTACCAGTAGGGTGAGTCTTATTGTCTTATTGTCTACCAGTAGGGTGAGTCTTATTGTCTTATTGTCTACCAGTAGGGTCTTAGTCTTATTGTCTACCAGTAGGGTGAGTCTTATTGTCTTATTGTCTACCAGTAGGGTGAGTCTTATTGTCTATTGTCTACCAGTAGGGTGAGTCTTATTGTCTTATTGTCTACCAGTAGGGTGAGTCTTATTGTCTTATTGTCTACCAGTAGGGTGAGTCTTATTGTCTACCAGTAGGGTGAGTCTTATTGTCTACCAGTAGGGTGAGTCTTATTGTCTTATTGTCTACCAGTAGGGTGAGTCTTATTGTCTACCAGTAGGGTGAGTCTTATTGTCTACCAGTAGGGTGAGTCTTATTGTCTACCAGTAGGGTGAGTCTTATTGTCTACCAGTAGGGTGAGTCTTATTGTCTGTCTTATTGTCTACCAGTAGGGTGAGTCTTATTGTCTTACTACAGTAGGGTGAGTCTTATTGTCTTATTGTCTACCAGTAGGGTGAGTCTTATTGTCTTATTGTCTACCAGTAGGGTGAGTCTTATTGTCTTATTGTCTACCAGTAGGGTGAGTCTTATTGTCTTATTGTCTACCAGTAGGGTGTCTTATTGTCTTATTGTCTACCAGTAGGGTGAGTCTTATTGTCTTATTCTTATTGTCTACCAGTAGCGTGAGTCTTATTGTCTTACTGTCTACCAGTAGGGTGATTTATTGTCTTATTGTCTACCAGTAGGGTGAGTCTTATTGTCTTATTGTCTACCAGTAGGGTGAGTCTTATTGTCTTATTGTCTACCAGTAGGGTGAGTCTTATTGTCTTATTGTCTACCAGTAGGGTGAGTCTTATTGTCTTATTGTCTACCAGTAGGGTGAGTCTTATTGTCTTATTGTCTACCAGTAGGGTGAGTCTTATTGTCTTATTGTCTACCAGTAGGGTGAGTCTTATTGTCTTATTGTCTACCAGTAGGGTGATTCTTATTGTCTTATTGTCTACCAGTAGGGTGAGTCTTATTGTCTTATTGTCTACCAGTAGGGTGAGTCTTATTGTCTTATTGTCTACCAGTAGGGTGAGTCTTATTGTCTTATTGTCTACCAGTAGGGTGAGTCTTATTGTCTTATTGTCTACCAGTAGAGGTGAGTCTTATTGTCTTATTGTCTACCAGTAGGGTGAGTCTTATTGTCTTATTGTCTACCAGTAGGGTGAGTCTTATTGTCTTATTGTCTACCAGTAGGGTGAGTCTTATTGTCTTATTGTCTACCAGTAGGGTGAGTCTTATTGTCTTATTGTCTACCAGTAGGTGAGTCTTATTGTCTTATTGTCTACCAGTAGGGTGAGTCTTATTGTCTTATTGTCTACCAGTAGGGTGAGTCTTATTGTCTTATTGTCTACCAGTAGGGTGAGTCTTATTGTCTTATTGTCTACCAGTAGGGTGAGTCTTATTGTCTTATTGTCTACCAGTAGGGTGAGTCTTATTGTCTTATTGTCTACCAGTAGGGTGAGTCTTATTGTCTACCAGTAGGGTGAGTCTTATTGTCTTATTGTCTACCAGTAGGGTGAGTCTTATTCTCTTATTGTCTACCAGTAGGGTGAGTCTTATTGTCTACCAGTAGGTTGAGTCTTATTGTCTACCAGTAGTGTGAGTCTTATTGTCTTATTGTCTACCAGTAGGGTGATTCTTATTGTCTTATTGTCTACCAGTAGGGTGAGTCTTATTGTCTTATTGTCTACCAGTAGGGTGAGTCTTATTGTCTTATTGTCTACCAGTAGGGTGAGTCTTATTGTCTTATTGTCTACCAGTAGGGTGAGTCTTATTGTCTTATTGTCTACCAGTAGGGTGAGTCTTATTGTCTTATTGTCTACCAGTAGGGTGAGTCTTATTGTCTTTGTCTACCAGTCTTATTGTCTTATTGTCTACCAGTAGGGTGAGTCTTATTGTCTTATTGTCTACCAGTAGGGTGAGTCTTATTGTCTTATTGTCTACCAGTAGGGTGAGTCTTATTGTCTTATTGTCTACCAGTAGGGTGAGTCTTATTGTCTTATTGTCTACCAGTAGGGTGAGTCTTATTGTCTTAT